>NC_056747.1:1042590109-1042647609 GCF_019279795.1 Protopterus annectens
ATATATATATATATATATATATATATATATATATATATATATATATATAGATATATATATATATATATATATATATATATATATATATATATATATATATATATATATCTACAGGTTTACCTATAAATAGTCGCATGATGTATGTGCGAACAACAGATTAATGAAAACTAATACAGACACACTCAAAACAGCGATGTACAACCCCACAAACACATATCATCGAACGGATTGTATACCAAATCCAGCACCTAAACGCACCAGAATTCCCTACCGCTCTGGACTCAGGAACAAGTGCTACCATGGGTCCCAAGGGGGGGGTGCAGGTCTAGTAATCGGTTGGGTGGCATCGGAGTTCGATGTGTCAGCTGCCGACAATCTGATTAGCCGACGTTTCATCCAGCGACGCTATTCCTCGCTATTCTAACCATTCGACATGTTTGTGTTTTTCAAGGTAAATATATATTTATATATATATATATATTTATATATATATATATATATATGTATATATATATATATATATATATATATATATATATATATATATATATATATATATATATATATATATATATATATATATATATATATATATATATATCTGCACATATCATGTACTGGAGTCATTCTCAGAAGCAAACCTCCCCACCTCTAAGTGCAACAGATCTGGACAAAGGCTGCAAATGAGGGGGGGGATGGACCAACACTAGGGGGACAATGTACATCGTACAGGTATATATGTAGAATTTCTTTAAAAGAAAAGAAAAAGGGGTGAGAGGAAGTAGTGAAAAAGAGGGCACAAAGAGGGTAAAACAATATGAAAGATAGCTAGGGATGTGCAGGACGGGTGTAGGGAAGGTCCATAGCTGTCCTTTTCTTCTACAGTAACAGATGTGCATATATACTGAATTTGTAGTTATATTTAGACACTCAAACCCCTGAGAAAGTGGTGAGGGCAACAATAATGTGTTGTGAAGCCAATTAGCCAAGATTACATATGTCCAGTAGACACGTGTGCAAAATGGACAGCTATGTATGTGGTGAAATTTTTTGGGGGAACAGATTGTCCTTTTCTTATTTAACAAATGAGTAGGATGTTGGTGAAGGATAGTAAATATATCTGGGGAGGGAAGTTGGGTAGGAAGACAGATAAGACACACAAGACAGCATATAGGGGCAGTATATGACACATATGGGGGGTAAACACCTTGGATGGGGAGGGGTGTTTGGAAATTGGAAGCACAAGAGCTCCCAAATGGAAACAGTGGGACTGAGATCCCCACCCATGGGCAGTCACCACTGTACCTTCATGGCCCTGAAGGTGGCTGTGCTGGGTGCTGAGTATGAGGGGCAGGCTTACCCTCTAATTGTGCCACATGGCCCTCAGGCTGCTGTATTAGATCTACAAACTCCTTTCAGAGCATGCTATGAAACAACCCCTGGACATGACTTAGGTTGATGGTATCCTGTCCACGCCCACTCCGGGGGGGGGGGATGAGCTCCATCATCTGAGGCTGTTCCACCAAAAGGTGGTGCAGGACCAGTGGACGAGGAGATCCTGTGGTGGGTCCCAGATGTGCTGGGGCCAGTGCTATGGCCAGATGAGGTGGGAGAGGTGGGTCCGCTGGGACCAGCCTTCCCAAATGTGCTATGGTGTTACAATTTTAGAACATATCTGGGTTAGTAATAGTCAGCACAATCCAGGATTAGTTATAAAAGCATGCATAGATATTCCGATTTACCCCCAAAAAAAAGATTTGGAACAGCTGCATACCAAACAGAACACATGCATATATGGAACTACAGTGGCCATTACAAGAGCATGCAGGTTGCATTCATAGCAACAGGCCACCAATGATAGTATTTCAATATGGAACATTAATAGAAAAACATTTCAGTATTTAATGGCTACAAACAAGCAAAGCCAAGGCTCTAGGTTCTCCAAAAGATTTAATATCTGCAAACACAAGCACTTTCACTAGATGCGTCTTCAGGTGTATACCATATTAAACTAAAACACCATTCTTATACCATTCATAGACACATGATCAACCATTTAACATTTAAAGGTATAAAGAATTCTCCAAAGCAACACATAAAAACACATATAGAATGCATATCACATGCATAAAAAGTGTATCAAAAACATAAAAAATATAAAATACACATTTAAAATGTTCATAAAGGTATAAAACTATCTACATAATGATCTAGGTTTTAGATTGGGTCTCAAAGGTATATGGTCATTGAGGCCATGTCCTACATCCGCCCTTAACCTTACAATCCAGTTAGCCTCTAGCCCTTCCATTCTACTTCTAATGTCACCTCCCTTTGATTCTCAAAACACCTCCCCAAAACCATAAACCTAAAAGTATGTTGGTCATTTGTTTCACTCACATGTTTTGACAGCACATTAAATGTGCTCTTTTTCTTAATATGATAAACATGTTCTCTCATTCTATCCTTTAGTTGTCTATCAGTTTTACCAACATAAAATGTATTACACTCTTGGCATACAGCCAAATAAACAACATGCGAGCTCTCACATATTGCACTTGTCCTGATCTTAAACACCTCCCCTGTATCCGTATGCCTAAAATCCAAATCATTTATAATGTACATGCAAAACTGACATTTCCCACAAGGTCTAGTTCCTCCTATACCAGTAACTTTAACATGATCCCTCGTGTTACAGAGTATTCTTTTTAGGGATATTTTTATTTCTAAAGGTGAATTGGAGTTGCAAATCCAGGAACTTACTCACCTGCCTATCAGTGGTCAGAATATTCTAATGCTATTAATAATGTCTGTATACCGTCTAATAGTCCTTGACTAGCTGAAGCACATACTCAGCTTGCTGGAATTGTAATTACTTCTTTCACTACAAGTCATGTTGGTTTCTACTGGTTCCGAGAAATATGGTTTGGCTCTAGTATGTCTTAGTTTAACAACATCTACTATATTGTTCCGTACTATGCATTCATCATAGCCCCTTTCCATAAGCTGTGCATCAACCATATCGACCTGCTGTTCAAAATTCTCCTTCTTCACAATGAGCCTAGAAGCTCTATATATCTGGTTTTGTACTACATTTCTAAATATGTACCTAGGGTGCATACTCTCACTACTCAATAGGTTATTCGCATGGCATTCTTTCCTATGTAACCTCATGTTCAATTCACTGTTCTCTCCTTTAGATATAGTAACATATAAAAAATTCACATCAGTATATGACCAATTTAGTGTGAATCTAAGCAACTGTGTAGAGCTATTAATGAATTCAACAAAATCCATCAGCTGTTTTGGTGACCCATTCATAAAAGGAACAGGTCATCCACAAACCTTCGAAAGAACAAAATATTCTGCTTGTAGGGACCTCTAATCAAGTTCTCCATTTCCCATTCAGCCATCACGGCATTAGCATAGCTATTAGCACACGAGGTTCCCATCGCAACCCCGTTATGCTGCCAGTAGATCTTATCTCTATCTCTAAACATAAATATATTATTCTCTAGGACCAATCTTAACAGAATTTTCATTTGTTCTGTTTTAGATTCCATAAAGTTCATGTCCCTTTCCATCAACCTGGTCACATTACTAATGCTTGCATCATTTGGTATCACTGTAAAAAGTGACTCTACATCAAGTGTAGTCAATATACAATGTTCAGGTAGTAGACACTTTTTACAATGGTCATAAAGATCCCTAACAATGTAAAATTCCCTCCACCTTGACTAAAACCCAAGTTCCAGCTGAAGAAAAGCAACCGCAAAGCATGATACTGCTACTACCATGCTTAACCATGGAGATGGTGTTCTTTTGGTAATGTGAAGTGTTGTTTTTGCGCCAAAAGTACCTTTTGGAATTGTGGACAAAAGTTCAGTCTTGGTCTCATCAGACCATAACATATTTTCCCACATGCATTTGGGAGACTTTCTGGACTGTTTTGCAAATTTTAGCTGGGCCTGGATATTTTCCTGTGTAAGAAAAGGCTTTTGTCTTGCAACTCTACCCCATAGTGCAGACATATGGAGAATACGGGAGATTGTTTTCACATGTAGTACACAACCATTACTTGTCAGAAATTCCTCTAGCTCCTTCACTGTTGATGTAGGTCTCTTGCAGCCTCCATGACCAGTTTTCATCTAGTCTTTTTATCAATTTTGGAGGGACATCCGGTTCTTTGCAATGTCACTGTTTTCCCATATTTTCTCCACTTTTTGATGGACTGTCTTCACCATTTTCCATGGTAAATCCAATGCTGTGGAAATGTTTTTGTACCCTTCTCCTGACAGATACCTTTCAACAATGAGATCCCTTTGATGCTTTGTAAGCTCTCTGTGAACCATTACTTTTGCTGTAGCAGGCAACCGAGTAAATGTCAGGGAAAATCATACTAGTACCTTAGTATACATTCTGACTGATTTATCAGCACACGAAGATGTTTTTCTAAGTATATAGAAATGGATTCTGTGCACCAGTTTCTTCCCGCCACAATTGGCCTCATGGGAGGGTTTTCTAAATTTTTGTGCAACTTAGGCAACCCTTGAATTACAGGGGTGGTGGGGTTAGGCATTGAAAAATATTTAAATAAACTATCATCTATGAGACCCATTCGTACAAGCTCCCTTAAAGTACTATTCACCTTCTCAATCATTCTCTTAACTTGTAGAGGTGAAATAACCATGTAAATACTTTGATCATTCAACATATTCCACATTGCTTTATCATATTCTACTCTGTCTATAATGACAATCTGACCTCCTTTTCAGCCAGTCTTATCATGATTGTGGGATTAACCTGAAAACTGACCATTGTTTCAAACTCTCTTCTGTTTAAGTTATAAGACCTACCCTTATAACCCATAATAATATAAATTATACACATCTTCAATACAGGTTTGTTCAAAAGCATGGATTAATGAATTCTGTTTAGGTATAAACAGACTAGGTTTTTTAAAAACATAATTGTCACCACTAACATTGCCTTCAAACATAATTTTTAGCATCAAGTTTCAAGTGAACAGTTTAATGTCAAAGATAATTTCAGTTATATCAGAATCAGCAGTAGGAATAAACAAAAGTCCCTTGTTCAAGACACTAAGTTCTTCTTGAGATAATTCATAGGTGGACAAACTAACTACTAGTGCTTTACATTCATGAAAGCTTTTTTATTGTGTAAGGACTCACCGTCCCTTCCTCGTACTTCCTTTTTATTCTTGTGGTGCTTCTCCCTCTCTGGTTTCCTCTGTATTGACCCCTGCCTCCTCTGCTCATCGATCTCTCTCTGGTGGGCAATGGAAAAGTTAGAGAGGGTGGACCCAGAGTTGGCAAAAAAGGTGACAGATCATTCCTATTCACATTCGACACTCATGTACCACCATTCGCTTCCTGATGTACCTCTACAGTTGTAGTGATGATTTTCCATCTCGCCCCCATCTGTTTAGATGTTTCTGGCATAAGGACCGTAAGCTCAGCTGCACAGGATTGCTCCATATTCACTTCCTGGACTGCATTCAATCCCTGGTTGGTGAGAGCCTCTGTAGTTGATACCCGATCGTCAACGTCTCCATAGTTGGTCCCCAATTGGTGGAAACCTCCATTGTCATGGTTCCCGCTTGTGGAGCACCTTCTGAATCACCAAACGACTGGCGCGGCCACATAAAGACATTCCCTTAAAGGAAGTCCCTTTGATCCCTTTGCAATTTCTTCAATTTAGTTTGAAGTAACTTTCTAGAGTAAAAGGAGGAATTTTCAATAGTATCCCTTAGGTGCTTGCCAAGTAAATCAGTGCCATAGCACTTGTGTATTTCAGAATGTTTGCTCTTAACAGTGCTCAACACCTGCACTATTTCCCAATCAGCTGATGCAACCAGTAGCTTTAAATAGCCAAACTAGTACTAAGATTTAATTTCTGTCAGTCACTGAGAAGTGTGGAATCACAGTTTGTTTGAGCAGGCATTTTCAGTACTCTCAAACCACGGGGAACTATCTCTTCCCTGATGCAGACTTCAAGATGGAATTTTTCATATTGTAACCATTTTAATTTAAGCAAATCCTTCTCCAGTGACAACAATTCACTTTTGAGGGCTAAAAAGTCCACATTTTGTATATCATTACCTTCTTCTTCAAGAGTACTGTTAAATATGGATTAATACGTTCGCTCACCTTGGAAATAAATTCATCAGTATTTAACTCAGTCCATCCATTAGTCGAAACTTAGTTATATCCCAGTTCTATATCATCAGTCACAGTAGCCATGCTCCTGGTATCAAGGGTAAAAATTAACAAGCACACAAGAAAAAAATATCCCAACGATAACCAAGTACCTCTGCAGCAAGTAATGAACAATCCAATGGCAACAAACAAGCAAAGGCAAGGCTCCAGGTTCTCCAAAAGATTTAATATCTGAAAACACAAGCGCTTTCACTAGATGCTTCTTCAGGCATATACCCTAATAAACTAAAACACCATTCTTATACCATTCAATCAGTCACATGATCAACCATTTAACATTTAAAGGTATAAAGAATTCTGCAAAGCAACACATAAAAACACATATAGAATGCATATCACATACATAAAAAGTGTATCAAAAACATAAAAAATATAAAACACACATTTAAAATGTTCATAAAGGTATAAAACTATCTACTTAATGGTCTAGTTTTTAAAACGGGTCTCAAAGGTATATGGTCATTGAGGCCATGTCCTACATCTGCCCTTAACCTCACAATCCAGTCAGCCTCTAGCCCTGCCGTTCTACTTCTAATGTCACCTCCCCTTTGATTCTCAAAACACCTCCCCAAAACCATAAACCTAAAAGTATGTTGGTCATTGGTTTCACTCACATGTTTTGCCATACTCTTCTTCTAATGTCACCTCCTCTTTGATTCTCAAAACACCTCTCCAAAACCATAAACCTAAAAGTATGTTGGTCATTGGTTTCACTCACATATTTTGCAATATTCACTCACATGTTTTCCCTAAAACGAAGGCTCTGTGACACGAGGGATTGTGTTAAAGTTGCTGGTATAGGAGGAACTAGACCTTGTGGGAAATGTCAGTTTTGCATGTATATTATAAATTATTTGGATTTCAGGCATCCAGACACAGGGGAGGTGTTTAAGATAAGGACAAGTGCAACATGTGAGAGCTTCCATGATGTTTATTTGGCTGTATGCCAAGTGTGCAATAAGTTTTATGTTGGTAAAACCGATAGACAACTAAAGGATAGAATGAGAGAACATGTTTATCATATTAAGAAAAAGAGCACATTTAGTGTGCTGGCAAAACATGTGAGTGAAACCAATGACCAACATACTTTTAGGTTTATGGTTTTGGGGAGGTGGTTTGAGAATCAAAGGGGAGGTGACATTAGAAGTAGAATGGAAGGGCTAGAGGCTGACTGGATTGTGAGGTTAAGGGCGGATGTAGGACATGGCCTCAATGACCATATACCGTTGAGACCCATTCTAAAAACTAGACCATTACGTAGATAGTTTTATACCTTTATGAACATTTTAAATGTGTGTTTTATATTTTTTATGTTTTTGATACACTTTTTATGCATGTGATATGCATTCTATATGTGTTTTTATGTGTTGCTTTGGAGAATTCTTTATACCTTTAAATGTTAAATGGTTGATCATGTGACTATGATTGAATGGTATAAGAATGGTGCTTTAGTTTAATATGTATACACCTGAAGAAGCATCTAGTGAAAGCGCTTGTGTTTGCAGATATTAAATCTTTTGGAGAACTTGAGCCTTGCCTTTGCTTGTTTGTTGCCACTGGATTGTTCATTATTTGCTGCAGAGGTACCTGGTTATTGTTGGGATATTTTTTTCTTGTGTACATTTCAGTATTTGTTGAACAATAGAACATATGTCCCAGCAGTAGGTTTGGTGTAAAACATACCCATTGATTGGTGTGTTTAAATTATTGTTGCAGATAATGATGGGGGGGTGTCAATTAACAACTTGTATATCCTTGCAGTACTCACAACTTTAATGATGTTTGTTCTAATCATTACTCTACAGGTATTATTACAATACCCTATCGCCTTGATTTGGGCAGTGGTATGTTTGTACATAGTTATACTTTAACCGTCTTATAGCTACATTCTACTTCTCTTACCTGGTAGACCTGTGGAGGGAATGTTTATTAACACTACCTGACTGTTTCTACACATATTCCCAGATTCCTAGTTAAAATTATGCACCTACCTCTCAACCTCTTCATACAAAACAAATGGGGAAAGCTTAGGAAAATGGGGGTACAAATAGGAACATATTTTACATATTGCTCTTATAAACTTAGAAATTTGCTAAAGTAACAGGATTTGTTTTAATATACATTTTCTGAAGGATTTGAAGTCTGAAACTCAAATGTATGTCATTATTTATTGACTTCAATCCTGAGATCATCCCAGTGATCTGCCAGGAAAATAGTGGAACAGGCCAAAAATATGAGGCAAAAATCTCGACATTCTATGGTAATCTGTACAGTTGAGAGGTATGATTATGCATACAGCTTACTACCAATCCCGGGATTCAAACCATGGCTGTGTCTGTTAAAACTACAACAATTTGCATTCCATTAGAGTGAGCTATTGAGAAACTGCTGTTTCTTTCTTCATTGTTTTTTGTCTAAGTCTCTCTTGGTTGTACAATCTCACCTTGTAATTACAACAGTCTTATACAGACATTCCTAGACATATTTCTTATGTAGCACAGTATGGGAAACAGTGGTTGACAACAGTACTATTCAGATATCAGATCTTGGTGAATGCAACATGTGAGGCCATACAATACCAGAGCAAACACAAGCAGTCCAGGATTTAGAACTTTATTGCCCGGCAGTAACAATTCTCTTACCTGAAAGTCCTGTGGGGGGAATGTTTGTTAACACTACCTGACTGTTTCTACACATATTCCCAAAATCCTAGTTAAAATTATGCATACAGCTTACTACCACTCCTGGGATTCCAACCATGGCTGTGTCTGCTAAAAATACAACAATTTGCATTTCATCAGTGACCTATTGAGAAACTACTATTTCTTCCTTCAGTGTTTTCTGTCTAAGTCTCTCTTGGTTGTACAATCTGACCTTGTAATTACAACATTCTTATACAGACATTCCTAGACATATTTTTTATGAACCACAGTGTGAGAAACAGTGGTTGACACAACAGTACTATTCGGATATCAAATCTTGATGAATGCAACATGTGAGGCCATACAATACCAGAGTAAACACAACCAGTCCAGGATTTAGAACTTTATTGCCAGGCAGTTACACTTTTGTTTAAATATGACCTATATGGGACTATTGCTGTCATATTGTTTGGTTTAATCAGTAGAAAACATACACATTTTTTATACTGCCAGGTAACATTTTACTCCATTATATTTATTTGGTATGACTACTAGAAGCAGGATTGTTACTCACCAACCTCGTGACGCAGTCTTTGCAACCTGCTGATATGGGCTTCCTGGTTCGCAGCCCGCTCAGCTGGAGCTGTAATGAAAATAGAGAAACATTTTTGCATACCTATCCATCACATACACAGGCTGGACTTTGGTAAACAGTTATTGCTATGAATACTTACACACTGCTGGGACATCTCCCCTCTGTCTGGATTCTTGGACCCACTGTTCCAAGACCTTCCTCTTCCTCCATTTCAAGTTGGCATAGTGGTGCTGGACCTGCTCACCAGTCGGAGGGATACCAGTGGCACTCGTGAGATCACGGGCAAGACTTTCCCAGGCTTCTGCTTTATATTGAGAGCCCTGGTACTGGTCTTGCAGCAGTCTAATGTCGTTTTTTTTACCAGGAGTCCTACCATGACCTTGGACACCTGTATGCCCTAGCGCTGCACCCAAAAGCACATGCCCTCTCCAACACTTGCCATACTGCCTACAGTGGACAGCTACAACCAGTTATGAGCTGTAATCCCACGTGTGGGGTTTAACTATGGCCGATTTCCTGCCTTTTGCCAGGATTGGACAGTTATGATAATGCTGAGCTAAGCTAAGCTGCAGGCAAACCTGCTTAGCTAAGGTTGGCAGTACTTAAAGGGGCAGGTTCAGCATTATTTACCAGTGGGCAAATCCAGTTAGCTGGGCTATTCATTGCTTAGTATTCATATGTACACAATCTTACACCTGGTCAGCATAGCTGTGCAATGCTTAGCATTGCTTACGTTTTAGTATATTGGTTTACCACCTGTATGGGATTGATTCATCATTCATTACATAATATAGATTTATTTACCTTCCCTGACATCACCCAATGTGCTGTAATTAATTTATTCTTGTGTGACTATACTGTATGAGACACTTGTGTTTATATGGGGGTTTCATTACTTTATTACAATGACACCTCACATCTGGGCCTAATACACTACTCTGGTTGAGAAAAATAAGTTACTTCTTACATAAATAAAAAAAAAAAAACTAAAATTGTTATGTTTACACATACAAGATGTAAATGGCTTTGGGAAGGCTGGAACCATGAATGACTATATGCAAAGCATACACTCTAACCACTACACTATTACATTGCACTTATGGCTATGTTGGATGTCTACTTCTTTTTAACTTATCCTGCCGTTTTAGTTGGTCTAAGCATAGCTAAGCAATGGGCACACTCATGCAGCTACGCTTAAACCTTATTGCATATGTGAAAAAAAATTATTTGTTGTGTTTTTTACTTTGTACTCTTCAGAATATCCATAGTAATGCTAAACCTGTTATTCTATCAACTTTCTGGGTTTGTAGGGACAATTGTCCTTTATGTCTTTGCCCAGATTCCTTACTCTGATGGGTTGGGAGGTGTGCACTATGTGCTTATGCTAAACCGGTCATTCTATCAACTTTACGCTTGGTAGGGATGATTGTCCCTTAGGGCTTTGTTCAGATTTCTTACCCTGATGGGTTGGGGGTGTTACAAGCATTCGCGCTCATTTTAAATTGCCGAACAGCAATTCTGAAGTGCAGGGGGTGTGTGTATTGTAAGAGCTCTGCTCTCAGACACACACCCTGCACTTGTACACAGAACCATGTCCATTCTACTGCAAGGCAGCTCGCCTTCATGATTATGAATGGCGCACTGCTGTGCTGTATGGGAACGGTCCCTTCCATGCAGGAATATGCTATTCCTGCACGGAAACTTGCTGAATCCCGGGGACTGTCTCTACTCTGTTTTTCACATTTGTAGACTGGGAAAGTAGATATTAGTTTCATTGAAAGTGGAGAAGGAGAATCTTGGTGGAGTAATCTAAATAGCTGGGAGACCAAAAGTAGGTTGGATCTGTCTTGTACTGGGTGCTAGTTTGCTTGGATAAAGTAGGGGAAATGGCCTTCAAAGTGAGTAGAATGGTGATGAAGTGGTATATATTTATTATATAAGGTCTGTGGTGTTGATTTTTTTAGAGGATTTGGCAACCAACGGCAATCCATACTCAAACTGACTCAGAAGGGTACCTTTCCCAATGACTGTTATAGCTGGTGATAAAAAGAACTGAGATGTCTTCTGATCCCAGAGAAGAAGGAAGTTGATTTTAGATTTAGTTTTTGAATATTATCCTGAAAGATGAGAGATTGGTCAAGCCAGATGCTTAGGCATCTGAATAAATTGTTAGTATTAATAAGTTTGTTGTGCTTACACAAAACTTGAGGGAGTGGAAAGCTTTGGAAAGTCTTTTCTTAGTACCAAAGAGCATAGCCTTATTTTTGGGGAGCTAAAGAAAAGCTTTTCAGAGGTAAGCCAGTGGTGTGGGTCCAGAAGGTCAGTTTGCAGATGAGTTTGGATTACCTGTTGTGCTGGGTTAGAACTAGAGACAACCATGTCATCAGCATATAAGAGGAGTTGTAACTCAGGTAGGTCAAGGGGAAATTTATTTAGAGATATGGAAAAGAGTATTGGGGCAATACTGATCACCGTATAGTACTTGAATGAGTACAGGTAGTAAATGACAGAGAGGAAATACTCTTCTCAGTAATAGATGTCTGAAGAGCAGGTGGCTTCAGTGTCGATGCCAAAGTCTGTGAGGTGGGCTTGTAATATTGAGTGTGAAATGACAAACTCAAAATTCAACCATACTCTTTCCTCCTTTTGCAAAACAGAAAGAATTTTGGATGCTTTGTCCTAGTAAAACCTCTGTTTGCATTGTCTTTCCTGCAACAGTTTAACACCAGTTTGTTTCCAGGCAGGAAACCAGCAAGAAAAAATAAGTTAGGTAGTTTAGGCTTGAAACATCTAGCCCGTTTATAGCTGTGTTGGAGGAAGACATATAAACTGCAGCATTGTGTTTCTGTACTCAGGTATTGAAAAATAACAATCTAAAAATTCATGGCCCAGTTTCTGTTAAGACTTTTTTTTTCTTGCAGTCTGGGTCATTTACTTCACTTACCTACCGCTTTGAAGATATCTGTTACTTAAGGTAATGTGTAAAAATTCCCACTGATTCACAAAGTTATATAAGTACTGGACCACTGATTGAAGATCCATTATCTGATATCACTAGGTCATAAATTCCATGTCCAGCAAAGAGAGCACTTTGACTTGGTGTTTCAGCCATTTGCACAATTTCTAGAAATTTAAAGAAAAAGTCTGCATGTATGAAATTATATTCATCTTTATACCAAAACAAGTCATCTCCCACTTTTATCCAAGATCATGAAGTATCATTTTTTTTTTTTATTTTGGATACTGAACATAATATAGAAGTCATATTCCTGGGTCTACTTCACGTTGTTGAAGGCCGACAATATCGAAGCTGATATTGTCGGCACCAGATTAGCGAAAGCAAAAAACATTGAACGTTTAAACAGAAATCTCCATAAAGGGAGATTTCCATTTAGTTCAATGTAGTGCAGTCTCGGAGTTGGTATATTTAAGTAGGGGGGAGGGGGGTGCAGTCCCCCATGGTGGTGCAGGGGGGCTTCCCCCCTGCTTGCAAAGGTAAGTTTTTATTTATTTTTGTTTTTAGGCATTTTGTTTTATCTTTTGATGTTACAGAATTCAATGATATGGTGTCGACCATATTAGATTCGATATTCTGAAACTCCGATAAGATAATATAGATGCATATTCCTATACCATTTCTTGTATCTGTGTGCAAAATACCAGTGTATAACGACCCCTTTCTTTATTCTTGCTCATACCTGGGTGTGACTACTGTATTTTGGTTATGATGGTGCCTCACAGCTGAGTAAGAATAATGATTCTTGTTACCATTGAATAAGCCTTGAATACAAACAAGTCGTCTTCATGTGGACAGTAAACATAAAACACTGAATGTAATGATATGGATTTATCTGGCCATACTGTCCTAGTTCTAAGTGCTCCCTTACACATGCCTCTGGCAAGTCTAAATTCTCAGAAGACAAAGGTAATCTAGAAATGATCTCTAGGACCATTACTTCTTTCTCAAATGAAAATGTCTTTACTCATGAAGATGCTCTCCTAAGGTATCAGCTACATGATATAATTTACCAGGTTTGTAATGAACATACAGAACTTTCTTGTAAAGTCAATAAATCATTTCATGTTTCTTAGGTGCCCAATGTAAAAATCAGTTGAATATATTCTAAAATGATACACTGAATAGTTGGTAGAACTTTTGACAACCCAACGACTATGTCTAATTTCTACTTTTCTATTTGACCACAGCATGTCTAAGTATCAGAGTTGTTGACCCAGAAGTTACTGATCTACATTTCTGCAATAATACTATACCAACACCTCACTACCTAGCTGTTATACATCATAATATTTGAATGTAGTGTCATAGTAGCCAAATGTTTTAGCTTTGATGTGCATTCTGAGCAATGCTGTTATATATGACAAGTGAGGATAAACATTGAACAATATTATATCACAGCTAGGTAATGCATATGAGATTGTTTAAACTGTGGCATTTGTATATTTACAACTGCTACTTTTTTAAGAATCAGTTTTAAAGATCATATGCAAAGACATAAAATGGAATGCACCATCTGCATTTAATGTTTCCCTTTTTTCACGCTTCATTGGTGGCTAATGTATGTTCTTATCATACTTTCACATAAAATAATGATTTTTTTTAAATAAGACTTAAAAATTGCAGTGCCAGATCTTATGTTTTAGCTGTTACTACTGAGCATCTGGGAAGGATGTCACATAAGGATATCTTTGCTGGGGGGCAAAATCTTCCTTCACTTTACTTTTGCGACATTATATTAACATCAGCTGCACTTAAGAATGAGCATCCTTTGGAGAAGATGTTTAACTGAGGGGCCATCTGTTTGAGTTGTTGGTAGCTCAGATGGATGTAAAAGATCCTATAGCACCTATCAAAAAGAGTAGGGGTCCTTTTTTAAGACAACATGAAAAACATTATTTACATATTTACAAAATGTACATACTTACAGACACGTATATACACATTTCTATTTTTTGTAGCATGCATCATTTTTATAATATCCCCATTATTATTCTTCAATAATTGATGCCCACTCCTTCTTCCACAACCATAATCTAATTTTCTTGAAATATATCTGCCAAAATCCATTTTCCAGTAAACAAAATTTAATTCAACCTTTAATTCCAAATAACCTTTATTACTTAAGATACATTTTTATCTACCCTTTAAACATATAATTTCTTCTTTTTCTTATACTAGCCATACATAGTCATATTTATAGTTATGTTGTTTATGTCATTAATATTCTCAAAATTGTTTCTTCATACAACTTCTTGCAGAGTTTCACTATTCCACATTGAAAAACATTCCCTGTTGTCTCTTCCTCCCCACACAAATAAGCAAACACACTGTTCTAACTTTTTTTTATATGGCATATCCTCTTTACTGGGAAATTACTACCCGTTTCCATAGGGAAACCCTAACACTTGACTATCTTGGTTCAATACTTTTTCATTACTTTAATGGCTTTTTCTGGTAAATTTTCCCATGGATTTGCAAAATAATATTGTTCCATCACACTATTGTACCACATTATTTTATCTTTCAAAATATCATCATATGTTCCATGTTACTGTTTTATTTATTCATAATTTTTCATTTCTTCATTTACATATTTTTGTCTTTGTCTTATTCTCATCTTCTTCCAGAACTTTTTGTACTTGTATTTAAACATTCTCACTGTTTATTTCTAATTCTTTTCATTTACCCAGGGGTTGGGAGCTGGCATAACGTTTAAGGTGTTTACCTCACAGACTCAAGATGCAGGGTTTGATTCTCACCTCTAAGGGAAATTGGTTAGGTTTAAAATGGCCTGCGAAAGCAGCGAACATGGTACTTACTTATAAATGTATGAACCCACTTATCTTTTATTTCCTTTTCTTATTTTTCTGGGATCATATACACATTTGACATATATGCTATTTTTTCATTAATACAGAATTCACTGGATAAACCTTTTCCTTGAATGCTAATCTATACATCCTCTACAGAAGACATATTTCTTTCATTTCTTTTATCAGACCCACCCATTACATCATAACTACATCATTTAACCCATATTTTAATTCCAAGCAAAGACATTTCATTCATAAAAAAATACATACTCCCATTTTCACCACATCTCCCAAATCTTTATTTTATCTTTATTCAAGGTCATTCCCATTTCATTTAAAACACCAATTCAATTAAACCAACACTTCCCTCATCAATACTGTGTTCTTAGCAACTGCAGCTATAGTATCTACATATGTCTGAACTACTGGAATCACCAACTCCGTTACCATCACATATCTATCATCTTTCATTTTATTAGTTACTTACCTCGCTATCACATCAATTACCATAGCAAACAAGATTCCACTTGTGGGTCATCCTTGTTTTATATCACACTTCACAGATGTTTCTTTACTCAGTTACCCATTCACTAACACTCTAACTGAATTATTTTGATAGCCTGACATACACATTCTCCTAATTATATTACCTATGTCATACTTCTCCATAACATTCCACAAAGCATCATGTTCAACTATATCAAATGCCTTGGGAATATCACTTCAATAAGTTGCACATCCTCACCTTTACTTATAACAACATCCACATTTTCTGTCACAAAAGATAATTATTAGCATCTCATTCCTTTTATACCATATATGTTTTTTTCCATAATATCCATTCTCCTTCTATACGTTCTTCTCTGTGTTATTCTCATAAAAATGTTATAATCTCTGTTAATAAGTGTGATGTGTCTCCACATTTTTATTTCATTCTTGTCATCTTTCTTCCATATAAATTATATCATACTACTTAACTCTTCATAAAGAAACACTAACTTCAACCACTCATTCAGTAAATTTACAAAATACTCTCAATTCCAGTTCTTTATTTCGTGTACAATAAATACTCTATACAATCAGGACCTGATAGTGAATCAACCTTTACTTTTCTAAGTGCTTCTTTTTCAAATTCTTCCTTAACTCATTTTGTTTTTTTCTTCTTTCCATTCTCTCTTATTTTGCTTGTTTTTACTCTTATACATACTTTCCACATGCTGCCCTACAATACTCGTAATTTAGACTTCTGTTATTTTACCTCTCCTTCTACCTTTTTCATTTCCTTCATTATACTAATATTCTCCATTATTATTTCACCTGAATATGCCGATACCCCTCCTAAACAATAATGCCTTGTGTTTTTTTCTTGATTTTTCTTTTACATTTCTTGTTCTATATCATAATATGCTCTAATATTATCCTCCACATCCCCTAATATATGTCTATACATTTCCCCACACTTCATTTTCTCATTTCTTATACCATCTTGCCATTGAACAAATGCACATTCTATGCTTCTTTTAAAATTCAGTCCACCATTCACACCAGTCTTACAGGAGGCCTTCATGGTTATTTGATCCTTCTATGACTTCAACACTTTCCAGTCTTCAATTTCATCTCATAATTTCTCATTTATTCTTTTTATTTCCTTTCTTATTTTAATGTACTATATTCCTTCCATCACCTCCACCCATATTGCTAAATAGTCTGAAAAACCTATCACAGCTATGTGCTACCACTAAGCCTTCTTATGATACCAAATAATCAATTTCAGATCCAAGTGTCCCCTTCTATAAGAATATTGACTTCTGTTATACATGGCTAATTTACTACATGTTATCACTTCCTGTATTTCTTTTTTCATATTTTCCTTTCTTTTTACATCTTCCCCTTAAATCACAATTAAAGTCGCCTGCAATTATAATTTACATATTAATACCCACATAGTCTAATATTTGATTAAACAGATTCTCGCCTTCCACATAAGTCATATATGCATATAATGCCATAATTATATAAAAATGTTCTCACCACCTCATATCCACAACAGTTAATCTTCCCATACTTACCTACATTACATCTAGTGTTTACAAAACACAGTCAGTCCAGAACAACATTCATTCATTTCCTAAGTTCCATATTATATTGCCACCCCACAACTTCTCTGTTTGCATTTTTTCACTTCTCAAGAATCTTATATCCTGTAACAGAAAAAGGAAAAACATCCACATCACATTTAGCACACAATTCCAGTATCCCAATCCATCTCACAGTATTAATAATACTGTTCAAATTTACAGAAAGTACTCTAAATATGTTGTTCCTCTTACTTTTTAAGTTTAAGAGAATTTTTTTTTTAATTTTCATTTTCTTATTTTTACTTTTTTTTTAAAATGAATATGTTTTCCTGGGTTTATGTACAAATAATCTTTCATTCTCAGAATTAGATTTTTTACTGGCTAAAACTTCAAAAAATTAAATCAGTCCCTTTTCCTGACGTCTCTTCCTACATGCACTCTCTCTTTTTCCTCATTTTTTTATTTCCATATTTTTTCTTCTTCTACAGTTTCTTCTTCACCTACTTCACCCTCACTTCCAGACTTTTGTTTTCCTTCCTTGTCTATGTTTTCTTCCCATTCCCCTTCCTTTTCATTATTTAATGTTTGCTCTTGAAAATCCATCCAAAAGTGTCCCCATTTTTTTACAAAATGTGTATTCAGGCACACATCTTCTTGCTGTATGTTTTATTTTTCCCACACAGGATGCATTGCACCTTGTCAAAATCACTAATTAAATAAGAAAGGTCTCCAAAATGTAAACACAATTACCTTAATGTCCTATTATGACCAGCTATAAAAATAACAGTTGGCAAGTGGTGACCTCACTACAAGTGATAGTGACCTCACTATCACAGAGTAGCCCATAACAGGTATCACACCACCAGAAAGCTCTACCTAATACCCTCCAAAAACTCAACAATATTCCCAACACCACAAACACTCTTACTGTTACATGGGGACATTCACCCTAACCCGGGCCCAGATAACTCCTTACTCCATACCATCCCAGACCCTACAACTAACAACCTAAATTCACCTTTCTCTCCAAACTCCCTTTCAATAGCGCATCTAAATATTCATAGCGTGAACAATAAAATAATGCAACTCCATGCTTTAATAGACCTCTACTCATTTGATATCCTCTGTCTCACGGAAACTTGGCTTAAACCAGGTACCAAAGACAACATACTTACTCCTCCTGGCTACAGCATTTTAAAACTAGATCGTCTAAACAAAAAGGGTGGGGGAGTTGCTTTACTCTATAAATCTGACCTGCAGGTGACCTCAATTGACTCACTGCCTCCCTCCCCCGCTAATGCTGAAATACTCTGCAGCAAACTCCAAGTAAATAAAAGCAAAGCCATCTATATAATAGGTTCCTACATCCCTCCAGGCAACAACCTAGATTCACTTGAAAACATCCTTAGCTGGCTCTCCTCTACCTTTCCACAAGAAACCATAATTTTAGGAGACTTCAATATTGATTGGAACTCCTGCATATCCCCCAAACACACCACACACCTCAACCTTTTTAACTTTCAACAAACCATAAACACCCCTACTAGGATTCACAAATCTACCAATAAACAGACCATCTTGGACTGGATATTGGTCAACAGTAATCCCACCTCATATAAAACTGGAATACTCCCTGACAATATCAGCGACCATCTTCTCACCTACATCACTAAACAAAAAAACAACAATCTCAAACAGGCTACCTATCATACTATACGTAACAAGAAAAGATTTAACCTTCCAAGTTTCCTTAACGAACTCAAAGAATATAACTGGTCAGCTCTTAAATACCTCCCACTTGATGAGGCCGTTACTCTATTCAACAACACATTCCTCCAAATTCTTGAGCATCACGCCCCCTCACGCTTAGTTAGAATAAGGTTCAAAGCTGCTCCATGGCTCTCTAAGGAAACTAAGCAAACTATGCTATTAAGAAATAAACTCTGGACAAAATGGAGAACTACTAAAAACCCTACAGATCATCAAAACTTCCGACAAATTGGAAATATTGCAAAAAAACTGACCCTCCTTGATAAAAAAAACTTCTACCTTCAATATCAACAAAACCAAAATCATAACCCCAAAAATTTCTGGACAGGAATCAATAAACTGCTCCATCCAGGGAATACCAAAACACCCACTCCTGCTAACCTAGCCCAGACCCCTCCCACTACAATAGCCAACACTTTTAACAACTTCTTCTCTGAAACAGTCACCTCACTAGCAAAACTATGGTTCCCCCCGCCTCCCTTCAAAAGACCTCTCCTCTTACCAACAGCCCCACTCTAAAACTTGACACAGTCTCCACAACCTATATACATAAGCTACTCTCAAAACTCAAACCATGTACTCCTTCTGCCGACCAACTTCCAGCTGACTATCTCCAACTAGCTGCTGCTGAACTAGCTTACCCGGTCTCCATCTTAATCAACAGAACAATAACCGAATCTACTATTCCTTCCCTCTGGAAAGTTTCCCACATTATTCCACTGCACAAAGGAGGTAACACTAACGAACTATCTAATTTCCGCCCTATAGCCTTACTATCGCCACTATCTAAAATTATGGAACGCTGTATTCACCATCAACTTCTTAACCACCTTCTACTAAATAACCTTCTTGCAGACTCCCAACATGGTTTTAGACCTTTTCATAGTACTTCTACTGCTCTCCTCTCCTTCACAGACACTATCAACAAAAATCGCAATAACAACCTATACTCCTCAGCTTTATTTCTTGACCTCTCTAAAGCCTTTGATATGGTGAATCATAAACTTCTGCTAGACACACTACAATCTCGTGCTCTTGACTCTTTAGCTTTGCGCTGGTTTGACTCATATCTGACAGAAAGAAAACAGGCAGTCCTTTGGAAAAACCACCTATCTTCTCAGCTCTCAGTCCTAATAGGGGTCCCCCAAGGATCCATCTTAGGCCCCCTTCTCTTCTCTATATTTATAAATAACCTGTCCTCCTCTCTCCCAACATCCACATGTATTCAGTATGCAGATGATTCAACTCTCGTCTGTTCTGCTGCATCTCCAGCTGAACTTTATTCCTCCACCCAAAAAGTCTTCACAGCAGCAGAAAACTGGTTCCAACATATCTGTCTCCTCCTTAATCCCAAAAAAAACAAATTACTCATATTCTCTCCAACCCTTAAGTCAGCCCCTCTCCTTTTCTATTACATCTACCAACGGTACTATCATCTCACCTGATTTATCCACTAAACTACTAGGTGTAACAATAGATAATCAACTGAACTTTGACGCCCATATTGACCTTACTATCAAAACTGTTAATAAAAGATAGGAGCCCTCTACAGACTTAAGCCCTTTCTAACAACAACTGCTAAAGTGTCCCTAGCCCAAACTCATCTCATCTCCACATTACTATACGCCTCCCAACTTTTATCAACCTCTCTAAATCTAACCTTCAGAAACTTGCCACGGCCTACCACAGCATTGCTAGGTTTGCTACAGGTTCCCCATTTCGCACACATCATTGTGTTAATCTCAAAATGCTTGATTGGCTTGAACTTCAACATCTTATTCTATTACATCAATTAGTCATCACATATAAAATTCTCCATTACCCTACTAATACACCCATACTCAATAACCTTGTGGCCCCTACAAGAATCTCTTCCTTCGCTCTGCAAACAAACTGCTAGTAGCCACTCTCAAGTCACACAATAAGGCAGGCGACTCCTTGTTCACCAATACTATTGGCTCATACTGGAATAAACTCCCCACAGAATTGACTACTTTGGGCTCATCACAACTTTTCAAGAAACAACTAAGACACTATCTCAAATCCCACTGGCTATGCCCTTGCTTGAATCCAGACTGACCTCCCCTCTAACTTTCTTTATACCTCTCTTCATTACTTCTCCTTCTTCTCTCAATACTAACCCTCTGTAGCTCGCCTATCTCTCAAATGGACTTTCTTTTTTCTCTACAAGGTCGCTTTCTCCTTTTATATGATATATTACTGCAACATGCCACCTCACCTTGTTTTTAAACCTATTAATCATCCCTGCTGTGCAATTTCTGTTTCCTAGAACTAGTGCCCAGGCACTAATTGTTTATCATAATTCTTAATATTGTAAATATTTTTGATTCTTATAGTTGTTATGAAAGAATATGGGATCATGGATCCCCTCTGTATTTCTCCTTTGTTTTGTTTACCTATCTTAACATGCTACTGTAAATGTAACTACACTACATTGAATTTGTTCTTTACATTCTTATAATTTTTGTTTCTTTTGTTTTCTTTTATTGTCCTTTTTGAATGTGTTTACTGGTACATAGTGGAGCTTTTCTCCTCGGGCCTCTGCTGAAAATGGACATGTATCCAGCCAGACTAGCCCGGTCAACAAATGTAAAATAAATAAATAATAAATAAAGTGATTCAACATGTTTTTTTTTTTCACATTTCAAAACAGCTTCCAACCTCTACCCTCCATTCCATAAGTTTCTATCATCACTAACTTTCACAATATCAACAGTTTCTCACAGATACTGCATTGATTTTTTTAACATTGTCTTCTTCCAGTTCATCAGTTCTAAACTGCAAAGTAACACTTTTTATCATTTAAGTTACTACTAGAAAACAATTATTCTGTGAATAAATGTCCTTCCTTTTCTTAAAAAGTTCTAGAAATTTCATCAGTTTCAAATGTTAATTCACAAAAAAATCAACGTTCCAATATATTAAAAAATAATAATAATTTATTGAGCTTTACAGTCCAGAACAGCTACCAAATTCTTCCATACATAATGTCTATTACAGTGTCAAATTATTTCTTATTCTTATAGTCAAGCTTCTCTGTTTTTTTTAAAAACAGTTTTACTTACAATTCGTTGCCGGTGCTGCATATGTTTTAGTTACTGCATTATTTGCTGCCACAAAACCAGACACCTTCTCAGTTTGTTGCTGCTTTCCTATTTTACTTTCTGTCACTGCTGCATACATTTTAACTGCTACACTCTCTGCTGTCACATCACCCGGTTCCTTTTTCACATTACCACCCACAGCACTTCTGAAAAAATTATCTGCCATCTCACTCCATGAAACAGCAAAACTGGCACTTTGATGGTATTGCTCAATTATTTTTAACAAAACATCTTCTGCAAGCCCAACAGTTCTGTTATCTGCATCACTTCAAAAGACTCACTTACTTCTTTCTCCATGCAGGCAGCTAAATGCTACTCATTTTCAACATCCAGCACACAAGAATCTTTCATGATGTATTGTAAGCTCAATATCAAACATTTTTTTCTCCAAATTCTCTCTTTTCCCCTCAAAACACTCCATAGCTTTTTTCTCCTTCTCCATGTTGCTGCTTTAATTAGGCCTTTTCCTTGCTGCTGTAGGAGCCTCTGGTGCCATATAGCAGCTCCAACGAGTAGGGGTTCTTTACTTGCACAATTATTTACAATATACATATTTTGCATATTTACAAAGAACTTACATTACATGTTATATTCCTTTATTATTGATAAATCTTTACATTCATATAGACCCCTGCTCTTGTTCTACAACCACCACTTACTTTTCCTTATTATATTTGGTAATGATTTTATTCAGTCCTTCGTTCCAAATTGCCCATATAATGCAAAACATTTTTTATCCAAATTATTGACATAGTTCTTACTATGTTTCCCATAAAACTTTTCAATCATATCAATATTTATCTGTTTATAATCATGTAATTCTTAAACTATTTTATTTTCTATTATTTTTCCCATAAATTTTGAACTCTTTTACATGTTAAGAAAACATATTCTGATGTTTCTAGTTCTCTACAATAAAGACAAATTATTTCATTTATTTTTTCATAAGGCATATTTCCCTTCACTGGCAACTTATTAATTTTTAACCTCCATAAAAAAATGTTGACAGACAACAGTGGCAGCTGGTGACTTCAAATCAAAGGGGGCTGCAGGAGACAGCTGAATGGGTGGGGTCAATGGGAAGGGATGCAGCTAATTAGAAAGAGGAGGAGCTATGCTCAAAACCACAAAAATCTGTAACTTTAATTAAATACGCTACCCTGGGTGCCAAACCATCATTATGAGACTCCAATCAAGACAAAATGAAGTGTAAAAGAAAAAAAAATATTTCAATGCATTGGCTGCATCGCAGCTTACTTAATATCTAGATGGAAACAAAAAGGTTGTGAGGCATGAAAAAATAAATTACTTTTTAAATACATTACTGGAATGCCAGTCAAAATCAAGTATAAGAAAAACAAAAAACACTCAACTCAAACCACTTCTCCTTGCACTGCAGTTATAATTATTATTTATATTCAGCTTTATTAAAGTACCAAGTAAAATGCTGAAAGTAGCAATCTCTGTGATACCCCAACTTGTAAAAAATGTTTTTTATCCAAAAAAGACCTGCTGCTTGACAACAACTATCTACTTATTTCATGGGGAAAACATGATCAAAGTAAAAAATGAAAAGCAAACAAGAAACAGGCTCAAGATACATTGCTTAAAGGATTACTATACAGGTTATGGACCATACATGATAAATTGGCATTCTGTTTAGTTTACAGGTAAAGCCTATAAAGATGACTGAAAGTCTCCAACAAATGTAATGAGCTTCTTAAACTAATGTAATCCTGTCCTTTATTACAAATACACCAAATATTAAATAATAAATATTAATTTAACTAATATTAAATTTTAGTAGCACCACCTATCACTGTAGCATATTTACTTACTGCTCTATAATTACATATAAACATATAAAAACAACATAAAAACAACAACATATAATTTCTTTTTTAAACTGGGTCATAAATTCTTTTTCCTAAACTGGTTCACAAACTGAATTTATAATACTTTCTGATATGATTTTACAACTTTTGGGGTTGCTTGAGGTTCTTACCTCATATACAACGACATGGGTAGGTCTAGAACCTTGATTTACAGTAAAACCAAATTTAGGTTTCAATAGTTGTACAAATGTAAGCAGTGCTGTGTATTGTAGTTCAGTTAAAGATTGCAACATGCAACACATTCCACAGGACTTACTTTTACACTAACAGATCGTTTTATTTACTTGTATTGTAAGTACACTTACTAGGTTGTTTAGTTTGCCACCATTAACTGATAACTGATTACTATTCCTTTAAACAGTTACTCTTCCTTTAAACAGTTTCTTTTAAATGTATCCATTTCTTAAAATGTTATTTTAATGTCAATTAAGACTAATTGAATTATTGCTTGAAGACCTTAATGAGGGTTATGCCTTTATAAGGATCAAGCTGTCAGTGGTCTTTGTTTTATGTTCTGAAGAAGTCAGCTTATTAAACTGACGAAAAGCGCTTAAATAAATCTTTCCTGACTGCTTGGAGTCGTTCACTGCTTGTTTTTTGTGGTTCTGAGTTTGGCTTCATTTTTTTGGATTCCTTTATTACAAATACTGTCATATGCATTTCAATACCCAAGGCTTATACGTTATCTAGTTATGTAAGTATTCTCTGCATGGCAACAACAGAAAGGCTTTCAATGTTGGCAATTCTTTAACAGTATGCTTATTAAAACTTGCTTGCATCTTACAATCTCAGACAAGCTTACTGGATGGTCATTAAAGTATTGCTACTTAAACACAGAGCAACAGGAACTTTCTGAATAATAATAAGCATAAATCGACAGTATAAAAATATGACAGAAACCAGAACATTCTGCAACATCAAGGACAGATGAAAAGCCACTGTAGTACTTGTGTCTACCTTGGATGGGGGATACTCTGCACATTTACACTGCATAACTGCTCCTTGCCTTGCTTGGACACATCCAGAGTCACCACATGGGGGAGTGGGGTGCAACAAGTATATCACAATTTGAAATGTCTCTGGCTGACTGTGATGGCCCTGACACACATTTGTCATACCTCTCAACCTCAGAGCAAGACATCTGGACAAAGTCATACATAGAAGTGGGACAAAGGCCCAAAAATAAGGACAATTTTTAAATATTGCTCTTATAAACTTAGAAAGATAATAGAATTGTAGGTTTTGCATTAGTATGGATTTTCTGAAGGGTATTAAATCTGAAACTCAAATGTCTGTCATTATTTTCTAACTTCAGTCTTTAATGATTTGCCACTAATTTGCCAAATAAAAACACAATTTTATGAAAAATGGACCAAAATGTGATGCAAAAATATAAAATAGCCACACAATACAGCTGGAAACCTATCAAAGAAGGGACACTTTTTAATATTAGTACTGCTAACTTGAGCAGCTGACAAAATAAAAGAATCTACATGCATTTATGAAATAACAGTAATCTATAATTATTACAGTTATTTATTAATTGTAAACCCTCCACGTTTTCTTCCAAAATTGCCATTTTGCAGATGGATTATTAGGGAATGAGCAACATTTTGAGTCAAAATTTGGGACAGCTGAGAGGTTTGGATATGCCTAATTCTATAAAGCAATTTGTTTGCACGTATCTCTCAACCTGTTAATGCAGGAAATCTGGACAAGGCCAAATATATTGGGGGAACATATAAACAGTACTAAAAATTGCTCTTGTATAAACTAAGACAGTTGATAGAATAACAGATCTTGCTTTAGCATGCATTTTTCTGATGGTTATGAAGTCTGAAACTCAGTGTCTGTCATTATTTAGTGACTTAATTCCTAAATGATTTGCCAGAAAACCACAACTTTTATGAGGAACAAACCAAAAATAAGAGGCAAAAATCTATTCATTCTGTGAAAATCTGGACAGTTGAGAAGTATAGTTCAGTCGGGGCTGTCTTTGAGATTGCAGCCCTTCCCCCTCACAAAATCATGGTCGAATGGAGCCTCCCCCCTGCAGCCATTCCAATGAACCATTACTTGGCTATTTCACCCCATTTACCATGAACACTAATGTGAATACTGCTTTACTTGATTTGGACTTCATTTGAAAGTTTTATTTTGCATTTTACAGTACAAACACTAAAACATCTGCTAAACAAAGCAATGCAGTCTCACAATGAAAACAGACGTAGCATTAAAATGTCTCTGCCCTTGAAACTCACATTCATTGAAACAGTATTGAAACCCACATCCAAAGAAAATGTGGCTAGTGGCAGATAAAGATTAACTTTGGGCTATTTTCAAATGATAGGCCCCTTGCAAACAAAACATACATGTGTTCTGTGATGCACCTTCCTGATTGCATTAAATTATATTCCTTGTATAATACAGTACAGTTGTTAGAGGGTGTTTTAAATTTATTGTTTTGAACTGTTTTCCAGTAAACAATGAAACAAAATGAATGCACCAATAATGACAAAACTGCCCAGTTGAGAACATTTCCATCATAAAAGTCTACTCAAACTTTTACAATCCATCAGTATCAGTAAATGTGCACAATATCTGCAGAAGTAAAAGTCATCTAAATAATTCCACATTAAAAAGATCTGTAACTAATGAAGAGGTTGCTGCTAGCAAACAACTTTATATTTTATTGATCATCTACAAATAAAGTGCCTGTTGCCATTGAGGAATAAATTGCCTATATTATATTAAAAAAAAGATAAGCTAGTAATATTGCAATAGGGAATGGATGGCAAATAAATGACGGGTTCATAGTTACTAGGTATCTTTGCCAAAGATGACATTCTCAAGATGGCAGCATCCACCCCATTTACAACACAGTACAATATCAGCAATGCATATACATACTGTGGGAATAGAACTCACAGCCTTCTGCATCAAAAGCAAGTACACTACCTGTTGTGCTATTAACAATACAAGCAGCCTTAGCATAAGCAACACTAAACTTCTCTTCCCCTGCAGCTCTCAGCTCCTTGTAAAATCTACTCAACACTCGGCTGTATCTCTTAACTTTGCAGCATAAGAAATCTGGAAAAAGCCAAAATGCATTGGGGAGAGACAAAATCCCAAAAACCAGGGACACATTTTAAACATTGCTTGTATAATCTTGGAAAGTTGCTAGAATAAAATGCTGTGTTACCACCATGCATTTCACTGCCAAGTATTGAACCCAGGACCCTGTGCAAAATAATCAGAGCAACATACCACTATGAAAGATCAGCTATTTTGTGAAAAACAAGGAAGACCGAAACTTAAATGGCTACCATTTATTGTATTCAGTTCACACCATAGCTGTCAACTTCTTAGCACAAAACACCTAGACAAAGCCAGTAGTGGGGGAATACAGCCCTCAGATATATTCAGTGAATTCAGTTCTCACCATAGCTCTCAACCTTAGCACAAAAAAACCTGGATGAAACCAATAATGGGGGAATACAGTCCCAAAAATAGGGACACTTTTCAAATACTCATCTTATAAACGTAGAAAATTGCTAGAATAAAAGGTTTTGTGTTACTATGTATTTCTGAAGAATATGAAGTCTGAAATTCAAATGCCTATCAATTTCATTTATTTAACATTTGTTAACCAGAAAGTCTGACTTGGAACAACAGCAGAGGTCCAGGGAAAAATATTGCAGACACATGGCTTTGTAACATGGGAGGACACCAGAGCAAAACCACACAAACACAGGTAGGACATGCAGACTTCACACAGAAGGCACCACAGCCAAGAATCAAACCAGAAAAACCTTTAGCTGTGAGGCAACAATGCTACCACTGCACCATCAACTATGTAAGGAATTAAAAATTCAGAAACCACAGATTTTATAAGGAACAGAACAGAACAAATTATGAGGCAAAAATCAACAAAAGTTTCACAACTGGTGGTGGGTAGGGAATTCAGGCTCTTGTTACCTGTAGCCAAGGTACAGAGTTCAAGCACCACCAGCAAATATCCTGAGTTCTCTCTAGCCACCAGTACATACACACCTCCAACTCTGCAGTCCAATCCCCTTCCAGTCTATGTGGTGCCACTGACAGACAATATATTTCTTTCCTTCATAGTTTTTACCATTTCCTCTGTTAAAATTTCCCTTGGGTTCACACAATAATTTTGCAACACTATGTTTTTTATGACATTATCCTATTTTTCCTGTTTCTCTCTCTTTATTTTTCACATTTTTTCTTGATACATTTTTATTTCTTCATTTCTTCATTCCTTCTTTTTAATTAACCCCCAACTTATTTTCTTTTCCAGTTATCCATTTCCAAACCTAATATAAATTTATTGATGCTCCATATACCATTAGATTCAGTAAAACTAACCCCTTTCTTCCTTATCCATATTTAAAACCCCACTTTGGACTGGATTTAATGTAGATCTTCAACTAAACTGAAATATAATTTCTATAAACTGTTTCTGCAGCACTCTTGGCATTATATATATATATATATATATATATATATATATATATATATATATATATAATAAGTTTCCCATCGATATTGTGTTTATCAAATGTCCCTTCTTATTAAATGACAGTCTATTTCTATTCCACATATTACTTAACCCATTTAAATCTCTCAAATATTTCCCTTGTTCCTTCAGTGTATTGTATTCTTCAAAATCAATCCCTTGCACTGATATTTTTTTACAAGCTATATCCCTCCCAACTGTTTATCACCTCCTAAACTCTTACATTTATCTTTATTAATACTTAGTCCATATTCTTCTTCATTTTTAGCTGTTAATATTATATTTTCATTTTAAAATATAATAATGGCATATATAACTCCCATTTCCAGTACAAATTTACTTTTGTCCAATTATTCATTCAATCCTTTTATCACACTATTCATAACTTTTACAAACAAAATGCCACTCAGTGGACATCCTTGTTTTATATCCTTTTATCCCTATTTCTTCACTTAACCAACCATTTACTAAAATTCTAATTTTAACATTTTATATGCTGATTCACATGCTTTCTTGATATTTATACTAAAATTATATTCTTCCATTATTTGCCATAAGACTTCATGCTCTATTGAATCAAATGCTTGGTTTATATCAGCCACTATTAATTTTATTTATTGTCGTCCTTTCTTAATATCATCCACAATGTTTTAATTATTATTAATAATTATTGGCTCCCTTTACTTTTAACATCATACAAATGTTATTCCATTTCACTTATGTTATAATTTTTTTGTATTATTTTTATAAATAACTCAAAACTATTATTCAACATTATTGGCCTCCAGTTTTTAATCTCATACTTTTCTCCTTTCTTCCATATAAATATCATAACACCCTCAGATAATTCCTCATAGTTAATGCCATCATTTAACCATCCATTGAATACCTTTCTTAAACGTTCTTTTTTGACCTTTGCATTAAATTCCTATACATTAAACATCCTACACCATCCGGTACAGTTGCCAGACTTACATTTATTTTCTTTACTACATTGTCTGTTTCTGCTATTGCAGTTTGTTGCTCTAATCCTTTATTCATTTTCTCTGTAAACTGTTTACCCTCCACTGCATTTTCCTTTTTATTCCTTACTTTTTTATCATCTATTTCACATACATAACAACAATGTCCATTATACTTGTCTGTTCTCTTTCTGATACTGATCAGGGATGTCTTTCCTTCTTGGGATTTGCTTTTTTTCTGTACTAGTTTCCTCCTTCTGTTGTATACCTTTTTATGGCAGGGGTCGACCAGACTGACTTTCCTTCTCTTAGGGGAGTGAGTCTTGGTCTTGCTAGGGATGGCATGATCCATGCATCCTTGTAGGTGCTCATAGAGTGCAATTGTAAAGGATTCTGCATCTTGGGCAGTGTTATCCTTTAGCGTGGGGGCTGTGAAACTTACCACCTCTGCCTTAAGTAAGGTGAAGTTTGCTTTAGAAAAGTTTTTCGCTGTGGTTTCCTTGGTTGGGGATGGTGGTGGGATGTGGACATCCAGGGTGATTAGTTTATGGTCTGATCTAACCAGTGACGGGTTGACCTCTGGTATGGAACACCTGTTGCCCATGTTGGTGATGACCAGGTCTAATATGTTGTGGCCTCTAGTAGGGGAGTTTACCAGCTGATCCAGGGCATTTGAGTTGATAAATTCTAGGAAGCGCTGAGCCTGGGAGTTTGTACTCAAGTAGTTTTCCCAGTTAATGGTAGGGTAATTGAAATCGTTCAATATCAGGCTGTTCGGGTGGACCTTCATGTTTTCCAGTGTCTCCAGAAAGGCGGAGTGGTGGTCCTAGGTCATGGAGGCTGATCTGTAGCAGGCCACAATTTGCATTGCAGATTTGCCTGATGTTAGTTGCACATGGATGATCTCAGAGGTATCATGCTGCACCAACCTGGTGGTGTGAGTATCCTTGATGAATATGGATACACCCCCTCCTTTTGTGTTTCAGTCTATGTTCTGTGGCTGAAATGTGTGGTATGAGTTGTAGCCCAGTAGTGCTGGAGTACTCTCTGGAGCCTTGAACCCGGTTTCAGTTACTGCACAGATGTTGATGTTCTCCATACTTAGGAGTGCTTCGAGCGCATGCATTTTGAGATTTAAACTCCTGGTGTTGTGTAGCATAACCCTCATTTTTTTAGTTGTGCTGTTTATGGTGGTGGGCTTGAATTTTGAGCCTTGCCTAAAAAAGGCACTATGGGGGCAGCAAGAGCCTTAGCCAGTATTCAAAAGCCAAGGGGTGACAGGTGCAAGCCGTCTCTTGCGAAGCAATGCGGCTTGTCGAGCATGTCATCCCAGGCTGACAGACGCTGGATCCCCTTTGAATGACACCAGAAGCTTAGCCAATTGTTGAAATTGATCATTTTTTTCTTTATACTGAGGTATCATTCTTGGTGAGGGCAGGATGCTACTCAGGGTCAGGGTCATACCCGCCTGGGCTACATGATCAGAGAGCTCTTCCATGTCTCTTTTCATGTAGTCCAGGGAGGTACATTTCAGGTCATTCACACCAACATGAACAATGACAGAGTCATATTTGTACTTGTTCTGGAGGGACCTGAGTGCTTGTGTTATGTGGTAGATTCTGGCTCCCGATAGGCAGCTAACAGTAACCTTCTCCTTGTCCAGTCTAGTGAGTGGGGCGTCAGTGTGCTTGACCATTGAGTCGCTTATGGTCAGACCTGACCAATGAGGAGGTGAGCACTAGTCTGGAGCATCTATCTCCCATGTTGATTATGACCAGGTCTAGGATATTGGAGCCCCTGGTGGGACAATGGATTAGTTGATCAAGGGCATTGGAATTTATGAATTCCAAGAACCGTTGGGAAAATGTGTTGATACCCAAGTAGATTTCCCAGTTAATGGCAGGGTAGTTGAAATCAACCAGTATTAGGGTGTTTGGTTGTATCTTAATATTTTCCAGTATACTTAGAAAGGTGTAGTGAGAATCTTGGGGCATGATGGGGGATCTGTAGCAAACTACAATTTGGATTGCAGTCTTACCTAGTGTTATTTGCACCTGGAGACTTTCAGCTGCATTGTGTTGGGCAACTAGCCTGGCAGTTTGAATATCCTTGGTGAATATGCACACTCCTCCACCTTTAGTATTTTGGTCTTGGTTTGGTGGCCGAAAAGTGTGATAAGAATTGTAGCCTGGTATTGCAGGGGTGCTTTCTGGAGCCTTGAACCAGGTCTCAGTTACTGCACAAATATCGATGATCTCAATTTTTAGGAGTGCCTCGAGAGAGTGCATTTTGATGTTTAGACTTCTAGCATTGAGTAGCATTACCTTCAGATTTTGCATGCTTGTATATGTTACGGTGGTGGTTTTGCCCTTTGAACCTTGCCTAAAAAAGGCACTATAGCGGTGGCAAGAGCTTTAGCCAGTAACCTGAATCCCAGGGTTGACAGGTGCAGACCATCTCTGGCAAAGCATCGTGGTTTATTGATCATGTCTTCCCAGGCAGACAGATACTGGATCCCCTTTGAATGACACCAGAATCTTAGCCAATTGTTGAAGTCAATCATTTTGTCCTTATACTGTGGTATCATTCTGGGCGAAGGCAGATCTAGCCTTCCAGGGTTGTCTATGGCAGAAGACTGACACAGACCACCCTCCTCACAAGTCATGCTCTTAGTTCTTAATGCCACTCATTTCATCTCACTTGCACTGTACTGCATGACTGAGTTTAATGGAGTTGATCACCACAGTTTCCTGTTAAGCTGCGCTTTACCATTACAGAGACCCATGAAAGTGTATATCATTGAAGCCCTATATGTAAACCCCTAGCTGCTATCTGTACAAAGAGCATACTGACTTTATTGAGTGTTGTTGAAGTTTAACACCTGCACCTCCACCATACCCCTGACTTCTCAGCTTATGTTCATGTCATGAATGTTATGGTTACCCAGCTTATCTCCTTACTTCACCTGTCCTGTTGGTCCTCCTCTCCCACTAATACATTGTTAGCTTCTCCTTCTTTGGACCTTTGATTTAATTTATTTATTTATTTCAGCTTGGGATAATTGAGATAGAGAAGAGCACTGATCCAGATGGACCATTTTCAGGTTCAGCTCAGGACATAGTATAATAAAATGATATGCACATTAAATCTAGAAATACAGGCTAATGTTAGGTTACATTGAATAACTGTATCAGCAGTCAAATACATATACTTACAAATGCTGATAGAACAGCATGCAATATAATTGACTGTCAGATTATATTCAACCTAGTGAATGAGATATTTCTCATAATATTAACACTGTAACCAAAATAGTTAGTGAACTTACTAAAGTAATTATGTGTGGTGGGGGCAGTATTTTAGTAATAATCCATGACAGTATGTGGTATATCAGGATCTACCCAACATGGGAGATATATGCTCCACACCAGTGGTCATCCTCTCATTGGTCAGGTCTGACCATAAGCAAATCACCCTTGACATCTACATCCCACCCTCACCACCCAGTAAGGAAACTTCCGTAAAAACTTCTCCAAAGGCAACTTCATGCTACTTAAGTCAGAAGTGACAAACTTTATTTATTTATTTATTATTTTATTTGCAGTTGGTTAACCAGGATAGTCCATTGGGCCAAAAGAACCCATTTTCAATGGAGTCCTCTGAAGAAAAGCTCCACACACAGATTACACAAAGATTACAGTGATTTACATTTTAACAATTTCTGGTTATAAGACAGAACAAAAAATACTGAGGTTACAATCAAAAATATTTTTTTTTTTAGAAGGAGAACATTGCTCTAGTAGGATTAAAAATAAGTAATTAGATGCAGTAGGCTTAGACTTTTCTAGATGCAAATAAGAAGTTGTTTACTAGATGCAAATATGAATTTGCTATCTGGAATTTAAGAGATGGAAGACTGTAGGAAGTGGGGAATAGGTTATGAGGGGTGGAAGCAGGAGCATTCCCATGTGGACGTTAGATGTCAGTGGAGTGATTTTGTAAGGATGGGAGGCTTTTGATGGTATGAATGGAGGGAGGGAGGGAGTTCCATAGGCGTGCTAGGGAAAATGACAGGATGTTTTGTCCTGGGGGGCAAAGGGGTCTGTAACTTTCTATTAGGTTTTGATTGGTAGATCTGAGTAGTCTTTGTGTGTGGTGGATTTTAAAGGTAGTGGAGAGGGAGGGACAGAGGGATGGCTGGAAAATGAGTTTGTGTGCATAGGTGAGCTGAGTATAGGAGAGGTAGTTGGGAAGCTCTAGCCAATTTAGTTTGTGGAGAGGTGCACAGTGATGGGTTGATGATTTGTTGCTAGTGGCGAATCTGGCTATTTTATTATAACAAGAGGACAGTTTTGTTTTGAGAGATGATTGTAGGTTTGTTAAAAGAGGGGCACCATAAAGAAGGGAGGGTAAGAGAAATGTAATAGAGAGAGTGAGCTTAGTAGCTGAAGTGAGGTATCAATTGTGTCGGTAGAGCATGCCAAGTTTTTGGTATTTTTTATGTTTAGTAGTAGATGGGAATCAAATTTAAGCTTGTCATCAATTTGGACTCCTAGTAGTTTGGTTTTAGATACCAGTTCAAGAGGTGTATTATTTTGGCTGGTGATGGAGAATAGTTTTCTATCAAAGGTATTGGTTTTAGAGGGGGTAAATATCATAAATTTTGTTTTAGCTGCATTGAGTGCTAGATGGTTGTCTTTCATCCACTGTTTTGTGGTAGAGAAGGCATCTTGAGTCAGCTTTAAGAGAGTCGGGATGATTGAGGCAGCACAGATGATTGTAGAATCATCTGCATATTGAATAATGTTAGCATAAGGGATTGAGTGGAAAAATCATTAATGAATATATTGAAGAGGAGGGGGCCCAATATAGAATCCTGTGGGACACCTGTGGGGGTGTTGAGGAAGGAGGAGGTGGCTTTTTTCCACTTGACAGTTTGTTGCCTGTTGGAGAGATAGCTGGTGAACCAATTGAGAGATGAAGGTGATAGGTTTAGGTTAGATAGTTTAGTAAGGAGTAGGTTATGAGAGATAGTGTAAAAGGCCTTAGAGAGATCAAGTAGGATGGTAGATACAGTGAAGCCAGAATCTCTAGCTTTATTCACAGTTTCAAGGAAGGATAGGAGGGCAGTCATAGTGCTATGATTGGGTCTGAATCCGTGTTGGGTAGGAGTTAATAGGTTGTTGTCTAAGAGATAGGGAAGGAGTTGAAGATGGATACATTTCTCTAGGATTTTTGAAATGGGAGAGAGGATGGCGATGGGCTGGAAGTTGGTAATATTAGTATTGTTGCCTCCTTTGTGCAGGGCAATGACAAAAACCTTTTTTCCAGAGTTGTGGAACAAGACCTTCTTGGATACAGCGGTTGATTAGGATACTGACTGGGAGGGCAATGGCTTCAGCAGCTATGCTGAGGAAGTATGAGGGAATGTTATCAGGGGCATCGGTGCATGGTTTTAGCTTCTGCAGGAGTTTTTTTATGGCAGAAGTAGGGATAGGTTTAATGGAGAATGGAGGGGGTTGAGAGGATGGGGAATGAGAGAATGAAGATGAAGGGGGTGATGGGAGAGGAGAATTGGAAGTAGGAGGTGGATTATTACTGAAGGAAGAGGTTAGTTTGGAAATAGAGTGTATGAAAAAAGAGTTGAATTGGGTGGCAAGATCAATGTCTTGTACATTTGGGCAAGGGATTGGGTTTTCAGTTGTACCAGGTTTTAAGAGGGTAGTTATACCTTTCCAGAATTTTTGTGGGTTGGTTTTATGGTTGCTTTGAAGTAAGGAAAAGTAGTTTTGACGGTCTGCTGTGATAAGCTTTTTAACTGAGTTACGGAGAGTTTTGTACTCATTGAGGGTAGAGGTAGATTTGTTCCTTTGGTGACGTGCCCAGGCTTTGTCTCTAAGTTGCATGGTAGCTAGTGTGTTTTTTGTTAGCCAGGGGGTGGTTTTGTTTTTTATTCTTTTGGTTTTTAAGGGAGCAAGAGTATCTAGAAGATTTAGGAAAGTAGCATTAAAGTGTGCGATTGCATTTTCCAGGGGTAGAGTTTTTAGGGGGTACCAGTTAAGTGATTTTAGGGAGTCAGAGAAGGCTTCTGGGTTGAAGTTTCTTTGGCATTGGGTACTGATGTAATTATGAGTAACTTCTAAGGGAGAAGGAAGATGCCTAGAGAAGATGGGAAGGTGGTCGCTGAGGGAGTCAGGAAGAGTTCCACTATCAGGGTAGTAGTGGAGGTGAGAGACTAGGATCCAGTCTAGGATGCTGCCACTAGTGAAGTCTTTAGAGGGCCTAGTCATGGAGTTGATGAGTTGAGAGTAGTTATATAGGTTGATGTTTAGGGAGTGTGCAGGGGACTGAATGGAGGACCAATTAATGTTGGTGTCTCCTATGATAATAGTTTCATTAGAGATATTGGTAGAAAGCCAGGAGAGGATATCTTCAAGTACTGAGATATTGTCTCCAGGGGGAATGTAAAGGGAGGCTATGCGTAAATGTTTGTGTTTGTTTAACTGAAATTGAGCTAGTATTAATTCTGTGTTGGCGAACTGGGGAATGGCTTTATTATAGGGAGTAATGCATAGGGAGGATGAGTAGAGTAGAGCTACTCCACCACCCTTTTTTGGGCTATGTCTGTTCTGATGATGGAGTAATTAGGTGGTACTATCTCTGCATCTTTTATATGAGGTTTTAACCAGGTTTCAGATATGGCTAAGATGTCTGGTTTGTTGTGGAGTAGCCAGGCATGTAGGTTTGGAATTTTGTTAGCTAAGCTTTGTGCATTAAGAGATGCTTGTAGGATGGATTTAGATGTTGAGGAGGAGGTGTTTGGGCCTGGGTTAGGGTGTATATCTCCAGATAAGAGTATGGATGTTAGAAGTTGGATTATGTAGAAGAGGTGTTTGGATTGTTTTGCTTGAGTGATATGTTTTGATAGATTTGTGAGGGATATTGAGGGTAGAGTGGGTGTTGAGGTTTTATAAGGAGAGATTAGTTTGTAATGAAAACATAGATTGTGGATGATGGGATATAGTGCAGGACATATTGAGATGAATGAGTAGGAGTGTGATGTAGGGAGTGAGCAGGTTGTGTGTAAGAGTGGGATGTCAGTTGTGGGGTTAGGCTGGGTAAGGTAGTAGATGTAGGTTAGGTTCAGAAGAAGTAATAGTTGAATTGAGAAGGATGAATATTTTGCAAGCATGTTGAGGCTTTGATAAGCAATATATGGTGTTGAGTAAGGAGGAAGGAAGATATGTGGTGAATGGATGGTGTGATGGGGAGGGATAGGAAGAGGAAGGGGTGGAGTTTAGTAGTTGGAGAGGAAGTAGGAGTGGCTATGTGGGTATAAATCTAGAGGTAGTGGGGGGTGGGTGGGATTTGGAGGTAGGGTAGGGGAGCTGAGTAAGCCCGCAGGGTGAACAGAGTGGGGAAGAACAAAAAAGAAAATCAGCAGCAAAAAAGTATCAGCCACTGCCGATGAGATAGAAAGATAAGCAGGTATAGTAGATGTAAAAACCAGATAAGGAGAAATAATTTTCAGGAATGAAATTGATGTTTCAATTTAATTATTGTATGTTGTACAGGGGGTAAATTACCAGATTGCTGACAGTGAAAATATTGGCTCTTAAGCTATTTAGTCAGCTTCATAGGAGAGAAGCCAAAGTAAGATTAAAGTTGTACCGTCTTTTGGTTGGTAGGTGCTGCCACCTAATGGTAAAAATGAAGAAAGCAGGCAGGAAAGGTGTGCGGGTCACCTAAACTTTCACTATGAAAATATCTAGGACAAAGTTGTCCTGGGAGGGGAGAGTATTTTTGTTGGTCCACGGTAGGCTGCTGAATCATTTACATGGGAAGTTAGACAAAAGTATATGAGTTACTAAGTAGGTAGTTACAGAGAAAGTAGTTGGTTTAAGGCTACCTACATTTACAAAGTTTACTTTAGGGCATTCTTCACAGTAGTTCTATTGCTCAATCTAGCCAGCAAGCTCCAGGGAAATGTCAGAGGTATTGCAGGAGGTATTCCTTTTTGTTTTTGAGGTAGGGAGGAAGCTTCTGGAGTGAGCTTCTAGAGTGAGGAAATTCACAAAATTTACTTTAGGGCAGTCTTCACAGTAGTTATTTTGCTCAATCTAGCCTGCAAGCTCCAGGGAAATGTCAGAGGTATTTCAGGAGGTATTCCTTTTTGTTTTTGAGGTATGGAGGGAGCTTCTGGAGTGAGTTTCTAGAGTGAGGAAATTCACAAAGTTTACTTTAGGGCAGTCTTCACAGTAGTTCTATTGCTCAATCTAGCCGGCAAGCTCCAGGGAAATGTCAGAGGTATTGCAGGAGGCATTCCTTTTTGTTTTTGAGGTAGGGAGGGAGCTTCTGGAGTGAGCTTCTGGAGTGATGAAATTCACAAAGTTTACTTTAGGGCAGTCTTCACAGTAGTTCTATTGCTCAATCTAGCCGGCAAGCTCCAGGGAAATGTCGGAGGTATTGCAGGAGGTATTCTTTTTTGTTTTTGAGGTAGGAGGGAGCTTCTGGAGTGAGCTTCTGGAGTGAGGAAATTCACAAAGATTACTTTAGGGCAGTCTTCACAGTAGTTCACAGTAGTTCTCCAACTTCATGGCACCCATGCAGATGGGAGTTGAAAGTTCAACTGTTGAATCCTACACTAAGGCACTGTACAAGCACATCCACTCATGCATGAAACATGCCATCCCAAATAGAAGCAAGATGCTCTCCTCCAAAAAAAGGTAGCCAATCTGGTTGTCCCCTTATATAAACAAGTTATACAACAGAAGGAAGAAACTGTTGCAGAAAAAAGGAAAATTCCAGGATGCAAAAACCTCCCTTACCAGCCTCAGTAAGAAGCTGAGAGCCCTCATAAAATCCTCCAAAGCTAGTTATGAAAATAAAATTGCCAAAGATTCCAAAGACAACCACAAGGCATTCTATAGTTATGTCAAGCGCAATGTTCAGATCTGCTCTGAGCTACAACAGAATGGCATTAAATATACTGATCCCAAGGATATTGCCAATATCCTGGCAGATTGATTTAGTGCCAACTTCACCTCCCTCTCACCCCCTAAAGGGCCCATCTCAATACCAAAAAATTGCCAAATTCCAGTAATCACAGCCACACAGGTAGAAACCGCACTCTCCAAACTAAGAATACAGCATCCATGGGACCAGATGACATCTTGGGCTGTGTACTACATGAACTACAAAATGAACTGGCACCTCACCTAAGAGTCATGTTTAATCATAGCCTCACCTCAGTCTTCATGCCCACTGAGTGGCGCACAGCTACAGTTATCCCACTCCACAAGGGGGGAGCCACCTTGGATCCCAGGAACTACCGTCCCATCAGTCTGACAAGCCTGATCTGCAAGGGCATGGAACACATTATCATGGAACTTATAAACAAAGACATTGGCAACCTTCAAACACTGGACCCCACACAGTTTGGGTTCGTGAAGGGCCAATCTCATCTCCTGAACCTGACTGACTTCTTCGAATCAGTCTCCAATGCTTTGGACAAGGGTAAGGCAGTGCACACAGCCTAACTGGAGCTCGCCAAGGCCTTTGACACCATCCCCCACTCTGGAATCATAGATAAACTTACTAAGCTGGGCATAAATCCCTATGTCACTCGATGGGTTGCCAACTGGCTTACTGACAGAACTCAGACTGTAAAAGTAGCTGACTCCAAATCCAGCTCCAGACAAGTGACAAGTGGAGTACCTCAGGGTTCAGTCCTGGGACCACTCTTGTTTGGCATCTACGTCTCTGAAGTACAGGTCAACACTAAGGGACTCTGGCTAACAAAGTTCGCAGATGACTGCAAACTGGGAGACATTAATGAATCCCCAAATGATGTGGATATTCTACAAAAGGGCCTTACAGAAACAGATGCTTGGTGCCAAAGCCATGGGTTCAAGCTTAATGTCAATAAATTTATATTTATCCCCACTGGGTAAAACCATGTACCCATGAATTACCACATAGGTGGCAGTACACTAAACACCAAAAGTGGATGAGAGACTTAGGGACACAGGTGGACAATGGTCTCACCTTCGATAACCACATCACCACAACAATCAGGAAATCCTTCTATGTGGCACACCTTATCACTAAGGGCTTTTCATCCAGAAAAATGGAGGTCATTGTCCCACTCTACGCATCCCTCATTAGACCCATTATAGAGTACTACACCCCATTTGGTATGTACCTCAGAAGACATCTGCAACAGCTGGAAAGGCCGCAGAAATACCTCACTAAAAGAATCACAGGCCTAAAGCAGATGTCCTATGCTGACCATCTAAAAAAACTCCAGCTATACTCTGTGGCATATCGTCTACTCAGAGGCAATCCCTGCTTAACATACAAGATCATGTCAAACCCTAAGCTGTTGGACATGCTCCACTTAAGGAAATCTCAATCCCTCAGAGCCACACACTCCAGGGATCTAAACCTTGTCATCACAATGAACAAAACATGCTGGAGGGATAGGTCCCTGACCCAGAGACTCCCCATACTCAGGAATAGACTGCGCATTCATGTCAAGCAGAGTGCCTCCTTGGCCCTTTTCAAAAGAATCATTGACGTTTAGATGGGAGATAGGAAATTCACCCTGGGGATCATGTCAGTCACTCTGCTAGACAGGGGTCCAGGGAAGTAAATATTGTGGGAAGAAATATCTGGGGAATTGTTTGGCTAGGCTTGTATAGGCCCTAGGGCCAATAGCTTACTACCAACCTATGAACCTATGAACCTATGGTGTGGTTAGATCACGAGAGTGAATCCGGCATAATTAAACAAAGCGAACCGTGGATAAATTGTGACACACCCACAAACAGGAGTGGATTATTGCGGTTATACAATCAGATTATTTAAGAAATAATTTGCTTACCTTTCTTATATAATCTGATTGTATAATGTTACAGTAGTGTTCTTCCACCTTTCGCAGTCAAAACTAATGTACTGCATATGTGTCCGGTACAAATGTCAGCATGCTTGTACAGTATATCAGTATAGTGCTGAAGCAGACATCTCTCCTTGTGTTTGTCCTTCTGCGTAACTTTTTTGTAAAAGCATAGCATTTTATAAAACAATTTCATCAGATACAGGACAGAAATAAGAAGAAAATGAGGGACAGTTTGCGAGTGCTGATAATCATACCTCTCAAATGTGTGGATTTTTGCAGACTGTCCTTGATTTTCCTTGCATTTTGCCCTGTCCCTCTGAAAATGTGTCAGAACAGTTGCTGGATTTGTTAATACAAAGTCCAACTGCTCAATAAGACATTAATGTCTGGACTTTTTTTCGTTAGGGTCTGCTCAATTTGCTCATTTTGGAATACTAATTTTCCTTTAGTGTATAATCAGCACTAACTGCTATTAATGCAACTTAGCTGTAAAGAAAGTATGCTACAACATGCCACTCAGTTATAATCCAAGACACATGATTATTTACTGTCAGTGCCTTTACTGCCAGCCAGAGAAAACAAATGACAGACTACAATTTTTAAAATAAGTAAAAACAGTTTTTTTTGTTGGAGGAAGGGGAGTACCCTCACACCTCACTTACTTATATATACTAACTTCACAGTCACACAGCCATGAAGCATATTGCAATTACAGTTAACTGTAGTATAACTCTTATTATTCCAAACAGACAATATCTCCCCCAGTAGCCAGAGAAAACACTGCATTGCATTTACTGAAACAACCAAACACAGAGCCATTTTCAAGGAGAGTTTGCTCCCACTTCACCTAACCCCCCTTACTTAAGTACTATCACTGTGGTCTTACATTTGTAGAGCAGAGTATAGTTCCATAAACTGTTTTTAAGAACAACATAGTTTGTTTTGATATAGTTGTCACTGAATCACTGAATCTCTTTGTTAACAAATCACTTTGCTATTAACAAGCACAACTTGTCTTTATGTAATCTTAGTCGTTAGCTTATTGCATGTTTAAAATGTATCACACGTTTATTGTTCTTTACCTGTGACAAAATTACATACCGCTACCATATGACTAGCAAAAGTAATGCAAAGCAAACTCTGGATCTTTTCAGGTAAGGATGGCAATCCTTGTGTACATTCTGTGAAATAAAACAGTTTATTTTGTGTTCTGTAGTATTGATATGTAACTAACTAATTTGGGGTTCACTGTAGTTTAAGAAATCTGGAAATTCTTTTTTGGATGTAAGTTTAGAATTATAAGCAGTTGTACAATCCTGGAGAATACAGTCGACATTAAACTTGCATGCTCATCATTTTCCTTGCTTTTACTGTTCTGACCCTTGCGTGGATTCTGGAGAACAATATATTCCAGAGTTTAAGGATGGTGGACCCACCAATAATGGATCTAATTGCAGACTGTACCTGTTGCTGCACTGCATACCATCTCATCTCCTATTTTTATGTACATTTCTTTTAGAACACACCAGGACTAGGAGGTGGGGGGATTCACTAAACACCATGGAATACTTAATAAAGTGCTCTAAGGCACAGAACCGCATAACAAGGACATGGGGGAGACAACAAGACACATTCTAAAGTGCCATAATGGCACCAACGGTCGTACAAATTTCAAGATTGGGGGGACCACTGGACACCAGGTGTAAAGTGAAAATAATGGCACGAACTACATAAGGGTGATTCGGTGGGAGAAACAATAGACTTACAGGGATGACTCTTTATAGTGCTGTAAGGGGACCAACATTGTAACCAATGTTGTAATGTGGATCGGGGATATTGTAATGGCATTAAAGTATTATGAGGAACTATGGGAGGGTAGGGATGGGTGCAGGGATTGTGGTGTGTGTGTGTGTGTGTGTGTATGAGTGTGTGCGTGTGTGCGTGTGTGTGTGTGTGTGTGTGTGTGTGTGTGTGTGTGTGTGTGTGTGTGTGTGTGTGTGTGTGTGTGTGTGTGTGTGTGTGTCAGACACAGAGAGAGAGAGAGAGAGAGACAGAATGACTGGAGAGGGATTCCACTGCCTAGATGAGCAGTGGATTAGTTCTGCGACTAGCATATCAGCTATGATCTGCACATCATGCTAGTAACTGTGATTGAGAAAACATGCATATTATCTGATAATGAGGCATATTACCTTTTCATAGCTAGCATGTTCCTTAATTGCAAATGAGAATGTCATATTAGGAGGGCATCTCTAAAACAAGCATTAATGAATTCCCAAGAAACAATTTTATATGCACAATTACATGTGACTGTAAGAGATTATATTATTAAAAGATTTCTATTACTCAATAAGCAACTATTTCATTGATTTAGAGCTGCAAATAACTTGTTAGCACAATAATAAAAATAAATCAGTTCTGATCAGGTTTATCAATACTTTTTAGTCCTTGAATTGTGTAAATATCTAGCCAACTTTCTAAGCACTCTTGCAAGCCTGGAATACTTAGGGAAACCTGTAGTCTGCACTTCTGACATTCATGAAGTAGGAACCTTACCTGGCAACAAATCTCTAGACAGTTTCTCCGAATGTTCTTCATGCTGTTAAACACAAATCTTCTTCTTATCTCCTTGTAGAAATGTGTTTTAAGAATATCTCTTAGATATTTTTCTGGACACTTTTCCAAATACCTAAGGTAATAAAATACCATTTGCACAGTCTCAGTATTCAGTACAACCAGTATAAGACAGATTTACTTTGAAAAACTGTAATTCTTAACAGTTTTCCATGTACAGTATGAATAACTAGTAACTGTGGCTGCTCCGATTGCTTTAAAACAGTACCTTCTGGTGGCTTTTCTATTGCTCTGTGCTATAATCTCTTACTGTCTTCATCCTTCAGTAAAGACTTGTGTGTTTATCATGATAAAACTTTTGCTTAGATTGATTGTTTTAGTGTCTCTTTGCAGTGGAGCATTTCTATATTCCAACAAATGCAAGTATGAGTATTTGTAACTGTCCATGTTAATTGTATATGATTTTGTCAAGGAGTATTTTTTACAATCCATATGGTTCTCTTGATTTGATCGTAGTTTGCAGATAGTTAGTACTACATGACACATATAAACTCCTACTGCTTTGAATATATCTTAAATGAAGCACTGGAATAGTGTGGGCCATTTTCTGACAGTATCACTTCTGGAGAGCTACACCTTGAACATATATATTTCAGTGTATTCATCACACTGTTATTTGTGGAATATGCTAGCTTCTCAACCTGAGGAAATTTTAAGTAGTAGTCAAATCTGACAAGATACATAATCTTTCATTGTATTTGTGATGAATGTGGACCGAGTTTTCATTGCATGGACCCAGATGTGAGTATAAATCAGTAGTAAATGCTGCTTCTTCACCAATGTGGCCTTCTTGTGGTAGGTAAGTCATACACTTCATAAGATTGGAAGCCATCTCTGGGAAGTTTGCCTTAGGGCAATTTCTGAGAGCAGTGGGTGTTGAGATCATGTTTGGCTGGATCTTAGGGATTTTATGGCATGGTGGTCAGATATGACCAGTTCATAGGTTCATAGATTAGTACTAAGCTAACAACCCTTGCGAGCCATTTTAAGCCTAGTCAATTATCCCTTGTAAGACTCAAGCCGTGCACCTTGTGTTTGTAAGGCAAACACCTTAACCATTAGGCTACCCTCCCCTAGAGTGAGGGAATAACTATAGGTCTTGTACTTAATGCTGTCATGTTTGTGAGAATCATATTAAGAAGGTTTGACACCCAGTATAGGTAGGTACTAACTTGTATTAGAGAAGAGATATTGATGATATTTAGGAAACATTGTGAACATTATCTGTGAAGTACATTAGCCAGTTTACAGATGGATAGATAGTGGAAGTTATTCAGAATGATTGTGTTGAGTTCATTTGTTAGGGAGTCTAAATTGTTAATGTAGCCTTCACAGGTTGTTGGTGTCATTGTAAAGGATGTACAGTCATCAGTAGTATGAAAAATGGATGTAACTGGTGCTTCTAAGATATGTATGAGTATGTCTTCATCATATTAAATGACCAGAGTAAGGGCCATCCTCTTTGGACGGTCTCAAGAGTAATATAAGGATAATCATTAAAACCAGATGCAAGAGGTGTGTTATCACTGTAATGGATAGCACACTTACGTTTGGTGCAGAAGGCTGTGGGTTATATTCCCACACCAAGAAGATGGAGTGCTGACACTGCAGTGCAGTATGATGGGGGTGCTTTAGTGCTGTGTATGTCATCCTTTGGATGAGACATTACACAGTGGTCCCATCTGCCTGCGTCGGCGTTACCGCGGGTGAATGTAAAAGCTCCCATGGCACACATCAGAAAGAGTAGGGGTTCTTTATTTTACACTATTTACACTATTTGTAAATTTGTAATATTTACATTATCAGCATATTTACCAATTCATGTACTACTATGCAATAACACCACTTCAGTACAAACTAAACTATAATATTATGATAAACAATCATTCCATCAATACATTAAATATCACCCCCCAGATGATGTTGCTGTAACCAGAACCTTAGTCTACTTAATATTTCAGCCATACTCCAGTTTTTATTACATCAGACATCTTTTAACCTAGCCTCCCAAGTACTCCAAACTGCACCAACTAGCACTTTTCCATCTTATCAATTATTTCTCTATCTTCATGCCTATAATACCCACACAAAATCATACTCATATTTAAATCATCCAGTTTGTCTCTCAAAGAAATCAACTCAAAAACATATTCCATAATTTATCCATGCTTTCACACCCTAGCAAAGCATGTTCTGTAGTTTCCAAACCATTACAAAATAAACATAACCTTTGTGACATTATTTTTAAAAGATAATTTATTCTCAATCTCCGCAAAAATCTTTGCACTCATATTTTACAAAGCCTATTTTTTCTTTCTTTCACAGTTTTAATAACATCTCCACATAATTGTTTCCAAGGATATAACCCATAACATGTTTTAATATCATTATACCAAAACTTCCTGGGCATCAATATGCTTTTGACTTCTAAACTTGAAATCCTTATCTTAGTCTGATATTCCGAAATCTCTTCAGTTTCAGAAAAACTTTTTCTTTTAAATGTCCATTCCTTTCTTTACCATTATTCATATTTTACATCACAGATCAAAACCATTATACCTACCGAATAGCTTATTCTCTCATGGAAGGGACTGCTCCCATACAGCATGGCAGCGCACCATGCATATTCATGAATGGACACTGCTGTGCTGTAACGCAGACACGGTTCTATATATGAGTGCAGGAGGTGTGTCTGAGAGCAGTGCTCTCACAAAATACACACCCCCTGCACACCAGAATTGCCATATGGCAATGTAAAAAGAGCGAGATCGCTCTTTTCAAAGAAGAATGTAAACCCCCAACAGAAGAGATCCCCAGAGAATGTGCAGGTGCCTGCCGTATAGTGTACGGCCATGAAATAAATAAGTGGCCACTGCCAAAGTAGTGGCATATCATTAAAGAATGAGGTTAGAAAATAATGAAAGCACTAAGTTTTAGACATAATACCCTTCAGAAAATGCATGCAAACACAAAACCTGTTATTCTAACAACTGTCTAAGTTGTAAGAGCACTATTTAAAAAGTGTCTGTAATATTTTTTTTTTCACATCAGTAAGAAAGTTTAAGTGTAGCTTAGGGTGTGCTCGTTGCTTAGGTACGCTTAGGCCAGCTTAAATGGTCCAAGAAGTTATATAGCAATAGATAACCACCATAAGCAATAGTGTAGTGGTTAGAGCATATCCTTTGCATGTAGTCAGTCTGGGTTCTAGCCCCACTACAGCCAATTCTATTTTGTATGTGAAATCACCACAAATGTAATATTTTAGTATATTTATGTAGTAAGTAACTTATATTTCCAAACCATAGCAGTGTATTAGGGCCAGATGTGAGGTGTCAGTGTACTGAAAATCTCCACATAAACACAAGTGTCTCATGCAGGCAGTCACATAAATTGTAATATGTCAGAAAAGCACATAGGGGGATGTTATGGAATGTCAACATGCATATCATAAGCTTATGCTAAATGATGAATGAAACTCAACATTATATTTCAAAAAATGAAAGGTGAATAATGTTACGTTATACTCAGCTAAGCTGAGGTACTGTAAACATTGCTGAAACATAAATGCTAAACAGGAAGTACTGTAGCTAAGTAGATGTGTGCACCAATAAGCTGTGCTAAGCACCTGTCCCTTTAAGCATTGCCAACCTTAGTTAAGCACGTTTGCCCGTAGTTTAGCTTAGCTCAGCATTTTTAAAACTGTCCAATCACAGCAAAGTGTGGGAAATCGGCCATATTTAAACCCCACAGGCAGGAATACAGCTCATAACTGGTTGCAGCTCCCCATTGTAGGCAGTATGACAGGTGTTGGTGAGGGCATGCTCTTTCGGGTACAGTGGTGGGGCACACAGAAGTCTAAGGTCATGGTAGGACTTCTGGTAAAAAACCATGACATTAGAATGCTGCAGGACCAGTACTAGGGCTCCCAATATAAAGCAGAAGCCTGGGACTGTCTTGCCCGTGATCTCACCAGTGCCACTGGTATCCCCTGAACTGGTGAGCAGGTCCGGCACCATTATGCCGACTTGAAGTGGAGGAAGAGGGAGCTCTTGGCTGAGTGGGTTCAAAGAGCAAGTCAGAGGGTTGTTGTCCCTATAGTGTGTAAGTATTCATAGCAATAACTGTTTACCAAAGTCCAGCCTGTGTATGTGATGGATAGGTATGCCTAAATGTTTCTCTATTTCCATTACAGCTTCAGCTGAGCGGGCTGTGAATCAGGAAACCCATGCCAGTAGGTTGCAAAGGTGGTGTTGTGAGGCTGGTGAGTAACAATCCTGCTTGTAGTAGTCATACCCAATAAATATAAAGGAGCAGAATGTCACCTGGAAGTATAAAAATTGTTTATGGTTTGTACTGAATAAACCAGACGATATGATATTAATAGTCCCTTATAGGTCATATTTAAATAAAACTGTAACTGCCTGGCAATAAAGTTCTAAATCCTGGACTGGTTGTGTTTACACTTGTATTTTATGACTTGACATGTTGCATTCACCAAGATCTGATGTCTGAATAGTACTGTTGCATCAACCACTGTTACCCCACACTGTGCTACATAAAAAATGTCTAGGAATGTCTGTATAAGAATGTTGTAATTACAAGGTCAGATTGTACAACCAAGAGAGACTTGGACAGAAAACATTGAATGAAGGGACATCAGTTTCTCAATAGCTCACTCTGATGAAACACACATTGTTGTATTTTTAGCAGACACAGCCATGGTCCGCATCCTGGGAGTGGTAGTAAGCTGTATGCATAATCATACCTCTCAACTGTACAGATTTTCGTAGAATGTCCTGATTTTTGGTCCCATATTTTTGGCATGATGCTCTTTTTTACTGGCAAATCACTGGGATGATCTCAAGTTTGAAGTCAGTAAATAATGACATACATTTGAGTTTGAGACTTCAAATCCTTCAAAAAATGTATATTAAAGCAAATCCTGTTACTCTATCAACTTTATAAGTTTATAAGAGCAATATGCAAAATTTGTCCCTATTTGTACCCCCAATTTGTCAAGCTTTGTCCAGATGTTTTGCATTAAGAGGTTGAGAGGTATGCTCATAATGTTAACTAGGAATCTGGGAATATATGTAGAAACAGTCAGGTAGTGTTAACAAACATTCTCCCCACAGGTCTACCAGGTAAGAGAAGTAGAATGTAGTTATAAGACAGTTGAAGTATAACTGTGTATAAACATACCACTGCCCAAACCAAGGACATAGCATATTGTAATAATCCCTGCAGAGTAATGATTAGAGCAATGATCATTAAAGTTGTCAGTACTGCAAGGATATACAAGTTGTTAATTGACATCTCTCTCTCGCCCCCACCATATCTGCAACAATAATCTAAACACACAAATCAATGGGTATGTTTTACACCAAACCTACTGTTGGGACATATGTCCTATTGTTCAACAAATATTGAAATGTGTTTTTATTAATGTTCCATGTTGGAATACTATTATTGGTGGCCTGTTGCTATCAATGTTACCTGCATGCCCTTGTAATAGTTGCTATGCAACTGTTCAAAATCTGTTGTTTTAGGTTAATGGGAATATCTATGCATGCTGTTATTACTAATCCTGGATTGTGTTGACTATTACTAACCCACATATGTTGTAAAACTGCAACACCATAGCATGTTTGGGAAGGCCTGTCCCAGTGGATCCACCTCTCTCACCTCATATGGCTGTGACACTGGGCCCCAGCACATCTGGGACCCACTCTGGGACTCCCTCATCAACTGGTCCTGCACCACCTTCGGGTGGAACTGCCTCAGGGCATGGGGCTCATCCCCCCCCGGGAGCGGATAGTATACTGTCACCTGAAGCCAGGTCCAGGGACTGGTGCATAGCGAGCACTGAAAGGAGTTTGGAGATCTGCTACCCCAGCTTGAGGGACACGTGACACAATTAGAGGGTCAGCCTGCCCCTCCTGCTCAGCCCCCAGCACAGCCACCTTTGGGGCTGTGATGGTGCAGTGGTGGCTGCCCATGAGTGGGGACCTCAGTCCCACTGTTTCCATTTGGGGGCTCATGGGCTTCCGATTTCCAAAAACCCTCCTTGTCCAAGGTGTTTACCCCCACATGTGACATATACCGCCCCTGCACGCTGTCTTGTCTGTCTTCCTACCCCACCTACCTTCCCAAATATGCCTACTATCCTTCCCCAACATCCCACTCTTACCTTAAAAAAGGGTAATCTGTTCCCAAAAAGAAATCTCGCCCCATACATAGCTGTCCATTTTGCACTCATGTCCACTGGACATATGTAATCTTGTCTAATTTGCTTCAAAATGCATTATTGTTGTCCTCACCCCTATCTCAGGGGTTTCAGTGTCTAAATTTAACTACAAATTTAGTTTATATGCACAGGTGTCGCTGTAGAAGAAATGGACAGCTATGGACCTTCCCTACACCTGACCTGCACATCCCTAGCTATTTTCCCTATTGTCTTTCCCTCTGCATGCCTCCTTTGTCACCACTTTCATATCATCACTTTTTTCTTTTCTTTTAAAGAAATTACCATGGGGGTCAGTGGGAGTAAGTTGTTTTAAGCAGCAGTAAGCAGCTTTGCATGTGTTTGCGCAGTGCTAAGCTAAGCCTACAGCTTAAGCAAGTATTGGTTTAACCATGTTTTAGTAGTGCTTAGCTCCATGCAAACCCACGTACAACTGCTTAAAACTGCTTTAATCACTCTGTTACCATCAGCCACTGTTTTTGCCAGCAAAAAAATAATCAGCCCTACCCATTCTTGAACCCGGGACCATGTACAGCATAGTCAGAAAAATGTACCACTACTCCATCTGAGCTGTACTACTGCCTGTTTTTTTAAATATATCATTGAAGACAGATATAGACTACTGTGGAACCAGTCATGTTTATAATATATAAATATACAAATATGGATTTGTATGGTGATAGATACAAATTAAAAGTGTATAAATCAGATATATGTTGCTGTACATACGAACTTAAACATATAGTATATGTACATATATATCATAAAATAATATATATATGTGCAGATATAAAAAAATATACAGATATATCAGTAGTCATATATGTAAACAAATATATATATATATATATATATATATATATATATATATATATACAGATAAATATATTTTAACATAATATATACATATATACATATATATAAATATATATCTAGGTTTACACACACACACACACACACACACACACACACACACACACACACATATATATATATATATATATATATATATATATATATATATATATATATTCACCCAGAAGCATACCTCCCCACCCTTAAGTGCAACAAATCTGGACAAAGGCTGTAAATGGGGGGGGGCAATGGACCAACACTAGGACACAATGTACGTCCTGCAGGTATAAATGTAGAATGTTGCTACAGGAACAGGTTGTGTGTCAGCACACATGTTCAGAAGGATATAATTTTTGAAACTGTAATGTATGTCATCATATACTGACAAAAATCCCCACATGATCACAGTGATTTACCACGGGAAGGAATAAAATGATACTGTGCAACAGACCACAAATATAGGCAATAAATTTTGACAGTCTGGAACAATCTAGCTGGTTGCCAGGTATGCTCAGAACAGCTTAGTGCAAGAAAGCATAACCAAGCCTGACATAGGGGGGAGAGCCATGAAAAGGTGGACATTATGGAAATACTGGTGTAGTTGAGCTGACACATATGATGCAGTAACACCCTCCTGTCGTTTCCAACATCTATTGAATGGAACAGCATAAGTCCAAAGCCCATTGACCTCCCAGTAGTTAGTCACAAAATCTTCACATCCTTCCACTGGTGTGTCAGAAATACACAAACTTATGGGGGCCAGGCAACACTTACATCTGCCAAATATCTGGACATAACATCAAATTAAGTAAAATACACTGAGCTGCTAGACATGGCACCAAGCAATATCCAAACTACAGGCAGACTGACACAACAAAAAAGCAATCTGGCTATGGGGGAATACACATGTAATTGCAAATATACCAGGCACTCCAGGGATGTAACAGCACTGAGAAACAGACACCTGTGTGAAAGTGCATACAGTATAAGGAGTTTGTATCTGTACTGCTCTTATCTGGCATGAAACCATACTGCAGATCATCAATCATCAACATGTTCTCAACCAAGCTGCTACCACCCTTTACCATTACCTCATCCTTTAACTGAGCAATGTTATCCCTCACTTGTTACTACACCTCTGCAAACCACCCATGTTCAATAACAGTACCCATACATATTCACCAACATCTCACATGTCCTCTCACTTTCCAAGATTACAATAAACAATCCAGTTAAAATATCACTGCCATGTCTCATAAACCACTATCGTGAAGGTGGGTGCCACCCAGGAAACTGGCGAGGAGCATCCAGGTAAGGCAAAACTCCACATCAGTGTACTGAGGTTACATTCCAGCTGTGTACTAACAGTCGGTAGATGCATATGTCGTTGCAAAATAGAGTACTGGGTGGGGTTTAGTAATGCACACATGTGCCCATTTCAGGTGAAGAATAGCAAATAGTGTAATATCATAGTGTATACTGTACCTGTGCAGACATGTAGCATTGCACCTGGACCAATGGCTATTGTAAAGCTGCTGACAATACCACTACCACACAATGCCTAGATACCTCCTATCAATATAAGGCTCAGCAGCCTGAGATCATTAAGTATGACATCCTCCTGTTGTGGCTTACCAGTACCCCAGAGATGTTAAGGTCATCCATGTGGCCATGCACTGAACTGTTATAGTCAGTAAATTGCATGTATCTGCAAGATCACCTGTGGTGGGGTTCACTGCAAGATATCATAGGGGCCTATTTACATGAGATGTCACATATCAGTATCATAACTCACAAACCTGTTATTGCAGAACATCTGGATAATGACTGCCAAAATGTGGGGACAGAGTGCCGATAGTAGAGACATGTTGTAGACAGTAATGTGATACAGTGCATATAAAAGGTGTATACACATGTCACAAGGTCAGGTATTTGTGAGATATGGAAATGTGAGCACAATATACAAGACCAAAGCCATGCAACCTGTATTGTGACCTATAATCTGTACCATGCAAATGTAAAACTATTCTTCACCTGAAATGGGCACATGTGTGGGGTCATTTACTGCACTGTTATAACTTGTTGATACTTGTTAACCTCTGCTATCTCTGAAAAAACAAAAAAACAAAAAAAATCTTGCTTTTTCCCACTTTTCTGAGATTTAAAAAAGTTCAGTTACAGGCTTGCTGTTCTTGAACTGTTTGTAAGTTTCTGTGAGGCCATTTTTTGCTTGGGCTAAAGGAAAGTCTCTCTGTTGAACAGTGGCAGTGAAAAATATTGAGCAGCCTGCCTGCCCCTGTGGGAGTGGTTACTGACTTGAAACTGTAGTTTTATTGGCCATTTTGGGTCAATTCCAAAACTCCTTCATCTTCCTCTCTTAAAACCCTCTTTTGCGCAGTTTTGCACGTTTTTGAGCATAGCGCAACAGCGGGCAGCGCCGCCTAATTGGGTTTAAACTATTCCTGGCTCCACAAAGTCTGCTCTTCACTTTTTCCCTTAGAACTGCTCTATCTCTCAATTTAAACACCATATTCTCATTCTAAGGCCCTTCACTGGTCCAATTAAGTAATCCTACAAGTTAGCACTATTAAACCATAAGCACTACTTACTCTTATACTCTCTACGATTACCCTGTCCTCTATTGGTCCGTCTTAAATTCAGTTTCCCTATTACTCTAGCATGTCCAAAGGTCAGTCAATGGTTTCCTCTCCAGTCCAGCTGGTGAATCTGGGAATTTTGAGGCAATGTTACAACTGTCTCATGTACACGGACAACCCTCTCCTCCTCCAAACAGGTTCAAATATATGTGAGAGATGCAACTATTTAGCCAAACTGGAGGCTGAGCTCTCTCATCTCAAAACTGGTGTAACCAGTCAGTAGGAGAAGGTAACCTCACACAACACAATTCCAGTATCACATAGTCCCACCACATCAGCGAACCAAACACATAAATACACAAAAACATACTCGGAGGCTCTAAATAAAAATCTACCTAAGCAACAGAGACCTCTAAAGCAGACATCCAAGCAAACACTACCTCAAAACAAAACACACACAACACATAACCCACAAAGTCAGTGTGCCAAGCAGCCACTGCCCTTAAGGCTGAATAACACACCTGATACTCTTGTTATAGGTGACTCTATTGTCAGACACACTGACGTCCCGCTCACCAGGCTGAATAAAGAGAAGGTCACAGTGAGCTGCCTGTAAGGTGCTAGGATCCAACACATAACGCAAGCACTCAGGTCACTCCAAAGCAAATACAAATATGACTCAGTCATTGTACATGCTGGTGTGAATGACCTGAGACGTACCTCCCTGGACTACATGAAAAGAGACATAGAGTAGCTCTCTGATCATGTAGCCCAGGCTAGTATGACCCTGACCTTGAGCAGCATCTTACCCCCACCTAGAATGATGCCACAGTACAAAGACAAAATGATCGATTTTAACAATTGGCTAAAATTTTGGTGTCATTCAAAGGGGATCCAGTGTCTGTCAGTCTGGGATGACATGCTCGACAAGCCACGTTGCTTCGCTAGGGACGGCTTGCACCTGTCACCACTGGGCTTTCGGATATTGGCAAAGGCTCTTGCCACCCCATAGTGCCTTTTTAGGCAAGGCTCAAAAGTCAAACCCACCCCCATAGACAGCACAATGAACAAGAAACTAAGGGTAATGCTGCTAAATGCCAGAAGTCTTAACCTCAAGATGCACGCACTCGAAGCTCTCCTCAGTATGGAGAACATCGATATCTGTGCAGTGACAGAAACCTGGTTCAAGGCTCCAGAGAGCACCCCAGCACTACCAGGCTATACCTCATATCATGCTTTTCGGCCCCAAAACCCGGACCGAACCACAAAAGGAGGGGGAGTTTCCATGTTTATCAAGGATATCCACACCTCCAGGTTAGTGGCATTGCACGAAGTATCGGAGACCATCCATGTGCAACTAACAGTGGGCAAGACTGCTTTTCAGTTTATAGCATCCTACAGACCACCCTCTCAAAGTCAGGAATCCCATTCGGCTTTCCTGAAAACATTGGAGAACATGAAGATCTCTCCGAACACCATTATATTGGGCGACTTCAACTACCCAAACATTGACTGGAAGCACTACTCAAGCCCCAGCACCTTAGCCCAAAGATTCCTGGAAATTATAAATTCAAATGCTATGGATTTACTAGTCACCACTCCCACAAGAGGGGACAACATACTAGACCTGATCATTACCAACATGGGGACTCTATGCTCCACACCAGAAGTATATCCCTCATTGGTAAGATCAGACCATAAATTAATTTCACTGGATGTCCACATCCCGACCCCACCCCCAGCCCAGAAAACCACAGTGAAAAACTTCTCAAAAGCGAACTTCTCACTTCTCAAAACCGAAGTGGAATCCTTCAAGGCCCCAGGGCCAGTGGAAACTACAGCCCAAACTGCAGAATCCTATATAAATGGATTCTACAGACATCTCCAGGAATGCATGGATCATGCTATCCCAAACAAAACCAAGACCCAATCATCCAAAGGCAGGCGTCCAGTCTGGTGGACCCCTGCCATAAATAAACTGTACAACAGACGGAAGAAGCTACTACATGATAGAGCAAAATCCCTAATAGGGAAGGCATCTCTGATCAGTACTAGCAAAAAATTACGATCCCTCATAAAATCCTCCAAGGCCAGCTTCGAGAGAAAAATTGCACAGGACACCAAAGACAATCATAAGGCTTTTTTCAGTTATGTTAGAAACCTGGGATGCAACTCCCAGACTTGTTCTGAGTTGATTCTAAACGACAAAAAATACACTGAACCCACAGACATCGCCAATATCCTGACAGACAGGTTCAGTGCAAACTTCTTCACCCCCCCCCCTAAAGAGCAAGGATCTATCCCGGCAGAGGGCTGCCTCCCAAACATCTCAGATGCTCAGGTGAAGGCTGCCCTCTCCAAAGCAAGAAACACTGCTTCCATGGGACCAGATGGCGTCCCAGGTTGCATCCTACATGAACTCCAAGAGGAACTAATCCCTCAAATAAAACAGCTATACAATCTCAGCCTCACTACAGGATATGTGCCCACAGAATGGTGTGCAGCAACAGTGGTCCCACTCCACAAAGGTGGAGCCTCTACGGACCCTGGAAACTATCGCCCATAAGCCTGACTAGCTTAGTCTGCAAGGCTATGGAGAAGATCATCATGGAGCTCATAAACAAAGACATTGGGGACCTACAGACACTAGATCCTACCCAGTTCGGCTTTGTCAAGGGCAGATCCTGTCTTTTGAACCTGGTTGACTTCTTTGAAACAGTCACCAAAGCCATAGATGAAGGGAAGGTAGTCCACACAGCCTATCTGGACCTTGCAAAGGCATTTGACACAATACCCCACTGGCATCATAGATAAGCTATCCAGCTTAAATATAAACCCCTATGTCACAAGATGGGTCGCAAACTGGCTCAAAGACAGAACCCACAGAGTGAGAGTTGCTGGAGCCATATCAGACTCGAAACCGGTCACAAGTGGCATCCCACAGGGTTCTGTCCTGGGACCACTCTTGTTCGGTATATACTTTTCCGAGGTACAGGCAAACGTGGGAGGACTATGGCTCACCAAGTTCACAGACGACTGCAAACTGGGTGCCATAATCAATTCTCCAGCTGACACAAACATCCTTCAAAAAGGTCTCACAGAGACAGATAACTGGTGCCAGCGCCATGGTTTAAAGCTAAATGCCAAAAAATGTATAGTCATACCCTTTGGCAAAAACAATGTGCCCACAAATTACCACATAGGCGGAAACCCATTAAGTACAGAGAAAGTTATTAGGGACCTGGGGACCCAAGTTGATAGCAATCTCTCCTTTGAAAACCACATTGCCAAAGTGGTTAGAAAGACCTTCTACATAGCCCACCTCATCACGAAGGGTTTCTCATCTAGATCAAGAGAGGTAATCGTGCCCCTTTATTCATCCCTCATCAGGCCCATAGTAGAATACAATGCCCCTTTTGGGATGTACCTTACCCGACACCTGCAGCAATTAGAAAGACCCCAAAAGTATCTCACCAAGAGGATCAAAGGTCTCAAACAGATGCCATATGCTGCTCGGTTAAAAAAGCTCCAGCTCTACTCAGTTGCATACCGCCTACTTCGAGGCGATCTATGCCTGACATACAAAGCTATGTCAAATCCAGAATTAATGGACATGCTCCACCTCAGTAAATCTAAATCCCTTAGAGCCACACGCTCGAGGGACTTGAACCTCAGCACAGAAATAAATAGAACTTGCTGAAGGGACAGGTTCATAACCCAGAGGCTCCCTTTGCTCTGGAATAGAATTCCAGTTCATGTGAGGCAGAGCACCTCACTGAATCTCTTCAAGAAGAATCTCAATAAGTGGATGGGGGATCGTAGGTTTGTCCCAGGGATTACTCCCGTGTCACTATTAGACAGAGGCACAGTTATCTAAACCTTAAAAAGGGCACAGTATACTCAAATCAAGGGGTGGCGTAAGCCATATAGAATCGGGCTAGGCTTATAATTGCCCCAGGGCAGATAGCCTAGTATGAACCTATGAACCTATGAACCTATGAACTCTGTTAGGGAACATGTATGTGGAGTGGTAACAGTTCAAGAAGCTAGATGCATATGTGTGGACCTTTGTCAACCCCATCCCCACACACAGTCACAATGGCCACACATTCCCTGTCACCACTTGCCACAAATGAAGGACAGCTGAGTGAAGGCACAGGACATGCAAGAGTAGAAACTTTGGAAAATGAGCAGCCAGCCACTAGCCATAGCCAGACTGATGGTGAGATCACACACAGGCAGATGGGGAGGGGTGGTTGCAGTAGGACTGATGCCTGTCCAGTATATGTAGCAAGTGCTCATGGCTGTCTCCAGGACCTTGTTGCAGCTAGGTGTGAGGGCAATGAGATCATGGATAGATGGTTGGGTGAGATTGGGGCACTCATCAGCCATGGTATATCTGTACCTGAATGTTTGGCAGGGGGGTGCCGGCAACCATGTGGACATAGCTCAGCACCACAATGAGCTGGGGGGTCCACGGGGCCATCCACAATAATGCTCCCATACTGGCAGTGACACTGGCATTACTGAGGGAGGTGTGCTGTCCAACATACGATGTAGCATGCCATGGGCACGTGGTCCTGGCTAGTCTCAAT
>NC_056747.1:1042650109-1042657609 GCF_019279795.1 Protopterus annectens
TGGTCTGCACTGTAGTGGCAGAACAGGTAGCTTACATCCTTCTAAGTTGGGAACTGCTGATTGAGGGCTCAGTGTCTGTTATTCTAAAAGTGTATTAATTCTGGTTTAAGCACTTGGGCTTCAGGCCAGTTATTTTACATTAAGAGGGTTTGTGGTATGCACTCTTGTGGGAGGAGAGGATGGACTCTGCCCTGGGAATTTCTGGTTAAAGGCTTATAGTGCCTGCATATTTGAACTGCTTCTTACTGAAATTGGTATACCTTGTTTGCTGTAGCATAGACTAGATCCAGGCCTGCTGAATCTAGCTTTGTTTGTATAACTTGAGCACTAATCCAGGCATTCTTTAAAGTATTCAATTGTATTTATTACTGCTTGGTAGTAACTTGATTAAAGTGTAGCTATCATTCTAAGTCTTTTGGATTAAGCACTTGGGCTTCAGACCAGTTGTTTTACATTAAGAAGGTTCATGGTCTGCACTCTTGTGGGAGGAGAGGCTGGACTCTGCTCTTCTGAGCTGGGAATTTCTGGTTAAAGGCTTATAGTGCCTGCATATTTGAACTATTTCTTACTGAAATTGGTACACCTTGTTTGCTGTAGCATAGACTAGATCCAGGCCTGCTGAATCTAGCTTTGTTTGTATGCTTGTTGTTTGTTTGCTTGTTATTTCCCTGAAATGCCAATTCCACCTAAAACGTGGCTTTTCAGTGCTTCTGTGGATCCCTAGTGATATCTGCATTGCTTACTGTACTTATTTCCTTGTTTCACTTGTAAGAAAGTTACTGTTTGTCGTTTTTGCATTTAAGTTACCTGTAACACATTGCATTTAAGTTACCTGGCACTTGCTCACTAAAGCAATTATATAAGTCAGCACTAAAAAATTAAAAGCACTACACCCTCACAAACTCCCCTTGAGTACCTTGTTCCCCATTGGCCCTTTTTTCAATTATAAAGGAATTCCAAATACTATTCTAGCATGTCCAAAGGTCAGTTGTCAATCTCCTCTCCGGTCCAGCTGGTGAATCTGGGAATCTTGAGGCAATGTTACAACTGCCTCATGTAAACAGACAACCCTCTCCTCCTCCCAACAAATTCCAACACATGTGAGAGATGCAACCATATAGCCAAACTGGAGGCTAAGCTCTCTCAACTCAGTACTGGCATAACCAGTCAGGAGGAGAAGGAAACCACACTCACTACAATTCCAGTCTCACATAGACCTACCACGACAGCAAACCAAACACATAAACACACAAAAACATACTCGGAGGCTCTAAATAAAAATCTGCCTAAGCAGCAGAGACCTTCAAAGCAGACACCCAAGCAACCGCTACCCCAAAACAAAACACGTGCAACACATAGCTCACAAAGCCAGTCTGCCGAACAGTCACAGCCCTTAAAGCTAAACAACACACCTGATACACTTGTAATAGGTGATTCTATTGTTAGGCACACTGAAGCTCCGCTCACCAGGCTGAACAAGGAGAAGGTCACAGTGAGCTGCCTGTTGGGTGCTAGGATCCGCCACATAACACAAGCACTCAGGTCACTCCAAGGCAAGTACAAATATGACTCAGTCATTGTCCATGCTGGTGTGAATGACCTGAGACGTACCTTCCTGGACTACATGAAAAGAGACATAGAGGAGCTCTCTGAGCATGTAGCTCAGGCCAGTATGACCCTGACCTTGAGTAGCATCTTACCCTCACCAAGAATGATGCCACAATATGAAGACAAGATGATCAATTTCAACAATTGGCTTAAGTATTGGTGTCATTCAAAGGGGATCCAATGCCTGTCAGCCTGGGATGACATGCTCGACAAGCCATGATGCTTTGCTAGGGATGGCTTGCACCTGTCACCCCTGGGCTTTCGGATATTGGCAAAGGCTCTTGCTACCCCCATAGTGCCTTTTTAGGCAAGGCTCAAAAGACAAACCCACCTCCATAAGTTTCACAAGGGATAAGAAACTAAGAGTAATGCTACTCAATGCCAGAAGTCTAAACCTCAAGATGCACACACTCAAAACTCTCCTTAGCATGGAGAACATCGATATCTGTGCAGTAACAGAAACCTGGTTCAAGGCTCCCGAGAGCACCCCAGCACACCAGGTTATACCTCATACCATGCTTTTCGGCCCCAAAACTTGGACCGACCCACAAAAGGAGGGGTAGTATCAATATTCGTCAAAGATACTCACACCTCCAGGTTGGTGGCACAGCACGAAGCATCAGAGACTATCCATGTGCAACTTACAGTGGGTAAAACTGCTTTCCAGTTTATAGACTGCTACAGACCACCCTCCCAAACCCAGGAATCCCACTCGGCCTTCCTGAGAACACTGGAAAATATGAAGGTCTCTCCAAACACCATTATATTGGGTGACTTCAACTACCCAAACATAGACTGGGAGCATTACTATAGCTCCAACACCCTAGCCCAAAGGTTCCTAGAATTTATAAACTCAAATGCTATGGAACAACTTGTTACCACTCCACAAGAGGGGAAAACATACTGGACCTGATCATCACCAACATGGGGACTCTATGCTCCAGACCAGAAGTGTATCCCTCACTGGTAAGATCAGACCATAAACTAATCTCACTGGATATTCACATGCCGACCCCACCCCTTGCCCAGAAAACCACAGTGAAAGACTTCTCTAAAGCAAATTTCACACTCCGCAAAACTGAGGTGGAATCCTTCAAAGCCCCCGGGCCTGTGGAAAATACGGCCCAGACCGCAGAATCCTTTATAAACGCATTCTATGAACACCTTCAGGAATGCATGGATCATGCAATCCCAAATAAAACCAAGACCCAATCCTCCAAAGGCAGACGTCCTGTCTGGTGGACCCCAGCCATAAACAAACTATGCAATAGAAGGAGGAAGCTACTACATGATAGAGCAAAATCCCAAAAAGGGAAGGCATCTCTGATCAGTATTAGCAAAAAACTATGGGCACTCATAAAATCGTCTAAGGCCAGCTTTGAGAGAAAAATTGCACAGGACACTAAGGATAATCACAAGGCTGTCTTTAGTTATGTTAGGAACCTGGGTGGGAATTCCCAGATATGCTCAGAATTAGTCCAAAATGACAAAAAATACACCGAACCCACAGACATCGCCAACATCCTAGCTGACAGGTTCAGCACAAAACCCCGTCTCCCCACCAAAAGGGCAAATATCTATCCCAGCAGAGTGCTGCCCCCCTGACATCTCAGATGTTCAGGTAAGAGCCGCCCTCTCCAAACCAAAAAACACAGCATCAATGGGACCAGACGGTGTCCCGGGCTGCGTCCTACATAAACTCCAAGAAGAGCTAAACCCAAACATAAAACTACTGTTCAATCTCAGCCTTACTACAGGATATGTACCTAAAGAGTGGCGTACAGCAACAGTGGTCCCTCTCCACAAAGGTGGTGCCTCAACGGATCCTGGAAATTATCGCCCCATAAGCCTGACTAGCTTGGTCTGCAAAGCTATGAAAAGGATCATCATGGACCTCATAAATAAAGATATTGGGGACCTACAGACACTGGATCCTACCCAGTTCGGCTTTGTTAAGGGCAGATCCTGCCTCTTAAACCTGGTCGATTTCTTTGAAACAGTCACCAAGGCCATTGACGAGGGGAAGGTGGTCCACACAGCCTACCTGGACCTCACAAAAGCCTTCGATACAATACCCCACTCGGGCATTATAGATAAGCTCACCAGCTTAAATATAAACTCCTATGTCACTAGAAGGGTTGCAAACTGGCTCAAGGACAGAACCCACATGGTTAGAATTGCTGGAGCCATGTCAGACTCCAAACCAGTTATAAGTGGCATCCCACAAGGCTCAGTCCTGGGACCTCTCTTGTTCGGTATATATTTCTCGGAGGTACAGGCCAACACAGAAGGACTGTGGCTGACTGCAATCTGGGCACCATAATTGACTCTGCAGCTGACACAAGCATCCTCCAAAAGGGCCTCATAGAAACAGACAACTGGTACCAGAGCCATGGCCTCAAGCTAAATGCCAAAAAGTGTATAGTCATCCCCTTTGGCAAAAACAAAGTGCCCACAAATTACCACATAGGTGGTAATCCATTAAGTACAGAAGAAGTAATTAGGGACCTGGGGACCCAAGTTGATAGCAATCTCTCATTTGACAACTACGTGGCCAAAGTGGTTAGAAAAACATTTTATATAGCCCACCTAATCATGAAGGGATTCACATCTAGATCAGGGGAGGTCATCGTGCCTCTTTACTCATCCCTCATCAGGCCCATAATTGAGTACAATGTCCCTTTTGGAATGTACCTTACCAGACACCTGCAGCAACTGGAAAGACCCCAAAAGTACCTCACCAAGAGGATCAAAGGGCTCAAACAGATGCCATATGCTGCCCGGTTAAAGAAACTCCAGCTCTACTCAGTGGCATACCGCCTGCTCAGAGGTGATCTGTGCCTGATGTCCAACCCGGAATTAATGGACATGCTGCACCTCAGAAAATCCAAATCCCATCGAGCTACGCGCTCGAGAGACTTGAACCTCAGCAATGAAATAAATAGGACATGCTGGTGGGACAGATTCATAACCCAGAGGCTCCCTTCACTCTGGAATAAAATTCCAGTCCAGGTTAGGCAGAGTCCCTCACTGACTCTCTTCAAGAGGAATCTTGATGAGTGGATGGGAGATCGTAGGTTTACCCCGGGTATCACTTCTCTGTCACTGTTAGACAGAGGCACAGTATACTAACCTTGAAAAAGGGCATAGCAAAATTAATTTAAAATGGGTGGCGAAAGCCAAACACACTCTGGCTAGGCTTATAAATGCCCTAGGGCAAATAGCCTAGTATGAACCTATGAACCTATGAACCTATTAAAAATACACTTGCCTTGAAGACAAGAAGCAATCAACACTTAAATACAGATTTAGTTCAACAGTCTCCAATTTCACTCTGTAGATAACTCCCAAGGGGGAAACATATCACATATTACAATGTAAATGGATCCTTTTATGACAATGCTATACTTCAAAATGTACTATCACACTGACAAACAGAACTGTGTGCAACACAGTAAGCTCTAACTCACCTCTGACCCATGGTGAAATGTATGAAAATGTACAGTCATATACCTTAATGTGTCTTATTTGTAATATCCCTCACATGTTCTAACAGCCTAGGTTATAAACATTTAATACCCCTCCCCGATAGAATGTCTTACAAGGGCATATAACAGCGTTCTCTATACACTGACCTCTTGATTGTACATGATTACATCTGTGATCACGCAGATGCTCACAGTTATTTTGCAGGGGTCATTGATAGATGGTTGTGTGAAATGGTGGGAATCCTCCACTGTGTGGTGTCTGTGGTAGAGCATGTGGTGGCAGTAGGGCGGCAGCCATGTGGGCATAGGTCAGCAACACTAGCAAGTGGAGGTCTACGTAGACGTGCAACATCCACTCCTGCTCCCGTAGTGGCAGTACCAGCAGCATCACTACAGGAGGGGTGCTGTCCCCACCACAATGCAGCAGGCCACATGTATGTGGTTCTGGCTGATCCAAGCAGGGTTGCAGATCCAGCAGACAACTGTCATCATTAGGGGAGATTACCATAACTTGGCTTCTGCCTGATGGTGCCCATGCAACTCCTAGCAGGTGCATTTCACATCTCCGTGGCCAGACACAGTGAACTGTACACCCTGCCATGTATGGTACACAGCTGTCCAACAATACTCCTGTATAGGGCAGCCACATTGCAGAACTGTGTGGATCCATACACACACACATCACCATCACAGCTATGGCACCTCCATACCTACACACACCATGTCTGCACAGGTGATTTAATGAACAAACCCATAACTCACACACATGATGTCAACCAAATGGCTCAGCCTAGGCCTCTGGCATACCCACACCACACCCTGTGCATGTGATGATACCTGTACCACATCCCTGTCATCCATACCATCAATGCAGGGACATGCTAATATGGTTCTGATGCACAGAGTTTATGCACAACAGTTTAGCAATGTAATGCTGTTTAAAGTGTTGTCAGCTGGAATGTTTCACGATTACACATGAAGGTATGTAGCTGTCCAGCCATGATGCATTATTGCTGCTATTAGCACTGACTGGATGTGGTCTTTATAATGTATTCTGTTTGTGTTCTAGGTGTCTGTGTGTCAGACGGATGTTGGTCTGCTGTCCTTTCCTATAAGGGGTCCGGTACTGTGGTAACATATTGACTGTGTCATATCCTGAGTACAGCTGAACACAAGTGACAGGTCTGTATAACAGTTACTGCATGTGCCACATAGCTGATAGGTCTGAGGGCTGTATACAGGTGAGTCCATGGTGGTGGCTGATGTAAGCAGCTCTTGTACAGTGGACAATGGTAAGTGTACTGGGTGGCACACACCAAATGTTTGTGAATAATGCACACACACACACACACACACACACACACACACACACACACACACACACACACACACACACACACACACACACACACACACAAACACAGGTTTTTGTGATGATGCGATACACAGAGAATACTGTTCACATGAATGTATGTCATTGTGCAGAGAATTCATGTTGGCATTTGTAATTCCACCAAGCCCAAATTGCCAGAACATCCCATCAGTAAATAATCAGACCACCAAATTTAATTAAATTGGAAATGGTACTGGCAGAGTATATGTTTTTTTTCCCAATGTACTGCAATCCTGGAGGTGGTATACATAGTTGTGCTGGTGTGGGGGGCAGTGCCCACCACATTGGAGTGTGTGGGGTGGTGTAGAACCACAAATAGTGTGATTAACAACTACTTAACCTTATAACATAAACGAGACAGTATAACAGCACACTAAGCGGGGGGATACGCCCAACAATACCTCCAATGTGGGTGGCTGTGCCCACAACAACCACACCCAACTATGTATACCAACTCCAATATTGATGTACAGCTGTACAGTGGGTAAAATGGCATTTACACATCCACTAATATTTTTGATGGAATGATTTTTCAACAAGATGATTGCTTTTCAATGTTAACATTTGCCAGTTAGTTCTCGGACAGATGATCTCCCGGAAAATATATTTTCTGCAAAATGAAGTAGATCCCTTCGCATATACCCACACTTACTTGGCAACACTGAGATTAGAACCCCTACATAGGCACTAATTGCTAATAATGTGTTTTGCCTTACTTGCACACATCACAGAGCTTGGAGCGTGAGATGTTTTCAGAGCTTCCTGTAAAATGAACAACATCACCAGGCCTTAGACAGTATGGTAGTGGGGGATGTAATGTGTGTTAATGGACAATATATTATATAATATGCAATATGTCATATACACATTGACAAACAGATACATTCATAGAAACATTTGGATTACCTGTGTTTAGCTAGCAGTGCAGACTACCTTGTCAGTGACTCCATACTGTTACATTGTTTGTGACCCCAGCACATGCATCATTGGCTTGAAGAGTGTCATCAGTTA